>NW_004797275.1:2208841-2221341 GCF_000002075.1 Aplysia californica
TGAAAAAGTAAGATCTACCTAACTCTTCATAAAAAAACCCCTCTGATTAATTGTGCTATATAAGTGATACTGAAAATACAAGAAAAGCTTAATCTGAGGGGAGCAAAGGATATAGACATGATAATGAACATTTAGAACAGGGAAAACAAGATATAGAAACCAGAGGGAAACAAGTGGGATAATGCAGTTAGCACGTCTATGTCTCTTCTGATGTCGTCAATGTTGTGGGGGGAGAAGAGGTAGAGGTTGGTGTCAAAGGGAGAGTGTTCTCAGCTTTTGATAAAAGAACAACAGATATTTCAGTGACTGAGATGACAGAGCACGTATGTTCCTGAACTTTCTAGGTTTATCCTGTCAGGCAGCAGCAAAAAGGGAGAAGTAGATATAACAGATGGAAGAATGTGGTTTGGTTCCTAGTTCCAACGATTTTCATGCTGTCCTTTGGTAAGTGCATGCTGTGGAAAACTGGTATTCCACTCAACACCTTTCCAACATATTATTAATTATTTATTCCTCTTTATATGCCAGTTTCATGATGACATTATTTTACCTGTGAAAAGGTATTAATTTGTTGAGTTGTTTCAGAGAGTCAAAACAAAAATATACCTTCATTTTTGTTTCTGTCTGTCTGAAGTGGAATTAGTTATTTCCGTCCCATTGGTGAGTAGAAAAACGAGGAAAAAGTGAACGACAACAACATTGAGTACTCACTTTTCCCTACCATGACCACTCCTATAGACATGCCCATGAACTTGGACTTGGTGTATATAGAGGCATTCATCTTCATTTTCCGGGACGGACACTCAAAGTAAAATGCTGAGACTGAAAAAAAGACATGCAGTGAACTCAGACTTCATCTGACATATACTTTCAACAGATCTAAATCAGAATACCTCTACTTCATAACAGAGTAAATAAACAACAAAACTGATATAAACTTTTTTCATAATTTTCAGTTACAATTTTCAGGTGTATAAAACTTAAATTATTTTATCAAGGATTCACAAAAAATAGTTCCACATTTGGGATTTAGGTCTGTGGGTATCAGAGGCCAAGGTCTGAATCCCCCATTAAATGATCTTGAATTTGGGTTGTTTGATGAGTGTTCAACGCCGTTACTGCTTTGAAAGATTGATTTCTGGCCCTGGCGACATATTTCAGATCCTTTAGAAGGCTTTTTCAACAACCAAGACAACTGTATCAGAAACTCCCCCAATAGTTGGAAACTGGAAGTTATTGCAAGAAAGCACTATGCTCATGATAGGGTAAGCAGAAACCACATACCTGGGGGGTGATGGGAGACTTGCTCAGCAGTGTAGGTCAGGTGCGTCTTCTTGTCCCCAGCATCAGTCTTCTCCTCCTCCTGTCCCGCCTTGTCCTCCGAACTGGTTTCATCCACGTGCCATGAGCAGTGGAACGTCTCGCCAATGATTGGGTTGTACGGCTTCTTAGCTACTGAACTCTGTGGGGAATACCAATTAGAGAGGAAAAAAACAAGTTTGAGAAGAAAAAAACCCAAACACATCGACAGGATAAAAGCAATTGAAAGCAAGGAAAAAAGAGTAACAGAAAAGAAAGAGGAAAGATAAAGATGATAAATGTTTGACAGGCACACAAGACAGCTCACTAATCACTCATGCGGAATCCTAATTGAAGAAAAACAAATAAGTTTGAGTGAAGAAAAGCAGCACATCAACAAGATAATTGCTATTAAATGCATAGGGAGATTAAAGCAGTGGAACCTATCAGTGACACCCTCCAACCATCTGCGAGGAACACTGAAACAATAATGATTTTGTGCAAGAAAAAAGTAAGCCAAACAGAACAACTGCAGGAGAACATAGAAGTAGGACCAACCAATGAATCATAAGATGTAGTAGTTTACACAGATATCAAACTGGTTACAAACACATTTCGTCAAGAGCTGAAGAGAACAATAGTATCAGTGAAAAGAAGTAGGGAAACTGACAAAAATACGAACGCAAAACAACCGAAGCACCTGGAATTAGATTCAAACAGAGTAACATGTTTTAGGGTACTTTTGACAAAAAAAAGCAAAGAAATGCAAACATCCATACGGCACTACACATTTCTAATATGGGTTTCTAACTACATCCATTGACATCTCATTCTTTGGGGTTGGAGCAGAGGTTCTCGGCCAAGTTTAGTAACTTCCTCAATTTTTTTTGGTCCAGTTCTTTTCCCCAAAGTATTTTGAAACCAAGAAAAGAAAAACAGTTCACATGCATCTCGTCATCCACTTGAAACAACAATATTTTTACCTGTCTGCCATTATGGAACGAGGTGAGGTACCACTCCAGGACAGCCAGCATTCTCCCTTCAGGGTCCTCTATCTCTGGAATTCTGATGGGGACAAATGAAAAAGGAGAGAAAATTTGCTAATAATTTTCAATTACTGTAATCCAACCCAGTTACTGCTTCAAATCGATGGAAGACTGTATAGCACATCCTTATTCTTTTCATTCTTTTTTTCTCGTGTTTTACGATGCTCGCACCTGCATACAGTGAAATTACATTTAACATTTTTGAGGTGGTAGGAATTAATTTAGAATTTTGCCCGCGTGGCGGTTGAAGCCTACTCTTATCAATTTTGGACCACCAAGGGATTTTTAACGTGCGCAACTTGCACACGAGACCTCCGAGATTATTTGCCCTTATCCGAGACGGCTAGGTGTCAGATCTTACCTACGATAAGATCAGGAATGTGACTGAAAGACAGCAGTAAGAAAGAACCAAGGAGTACAAGTAGAAAGGCTACAGAAAGACTCAGGTGCCCGGAGGAAGGGGAAAAGGAGGTGAGGAGGTGGAGGCACAAAGTGAAGACGCAAACAGACGACAGAATATTGTTAGAGAGCAGGAAAAGAGGTGAAAGGAGAACTTTTTAGGGAAGAAAATTTTCCATCGCGGTTCCTATTAGTACCCAGGACGATATTCCATTTTCCAAGGTGCCTTGATAGTCAAAGCAGACTTTGTGCTGTTGAGGCTAGGGAGGTGAGCAGAGTAAGCCCGATTCCCCGTTTGGACTTCTCTGTTGACATCCACTCCTTGGCGCTCATATGACCTTATGCAGTTGCGAGCGCCGTAAAACCTTACTTAAACTAAACTCCGTAAAACTTTACTTAAACTAAACTAACTAAACAAACACAAAAGAGAATACCACGAGGAAATAGAAATATTTTTTTAAAAAGTAGCCTCTTTTCTGAACTCATTGGTGCTGGGCTATGCCTTTTAGCATAACAAAAGCTTTTTCCATCAATGTAACAAAAATGATGGTCAAAAACAGTAAATCAAATCTGCATGTAACATAACAGGAATATGACATAGCCCAACTCAACTTCCAATGCCTGTCTTTCTTAATCGGCCGCAAGCTCAAACTCATCATCAATGCCTTTCACCCCTGGCAGGGTATAGGCCACATACAAGCTCCTTCCATTTATCTCTGTCCTGAGCCATCCTTCCAAGCTCGTTCCAAGTGAGCTTCATTTCTCTCATGTCCCTTTCCACGCATCTCCTCCATGTTTCCCGTGGCCTACCCCTGCCTCGTGCTCCTTGTGGGTTCCACTGCCCACGAGCCAATCCGAAGAGACTTGGACTTGGATGATGGTGGAGACTTCTGCCCAGCAGCTTCCTTTCGGCTTTCACCGCCTTGCATCATAAACTTTCCATTTGGAGAAGATCCACGATCAGCCAAGCAGAGATAATGGTTTTTGCTTGTATGTGTTTCTGTAACAGGTTCTTTTTACGAGACAGGTTGTTAGCCTCGTGACTCAACCCCCGACCTGGAGGCAGGATGACTCTGTTTCAGGAGTCACTACCTGGTTCGCCATTTAGTCGCCTCGTACGACACGCTAGCACCACGTCAGTCCTATTCTTCTCAATGCCGAGACTGCACGGCTAGATCACAAAATACATTCAAATTAAATATTTCTTACTGGCCTTGGCGAAGAAGTTTCAATAAAATCATTGTGGCAGACATCCTCTGATTCTTCTTCTCTGCGTTTCCCCCTCTAGACCTCAAAGGTAGTTGACTGCTGGTTCTTCAGCCTGCAGTGCCTCACTTTTATACACGTAACTGCTTTTCTTACTTTGTGAGGCCCCTTGCCATCAGGCAGCCACATTCCGATTTCGAAGGCACTCTATATGAGAGGCAGCACAGTGAAATAAGAGGCGCTCTTCAAAATAACGATGTAGGAGGAACTGGTAATTTTTATCAAATTTTGTTTTTTAGCCCAACCCCTTTTATGTCCATATAAAAACATATTTCCAAGTGAACTTTATTGAAAAATGTTGATTAAAGGTACAAAATGTGTCATTTTTCAGTTTTCAAGGACTGTTTAGCTATTGGAGTTATCAAACTTTGACGGCCATTTTCTCTTTTATTTCACCACAGAAACCAGGCGTCCTCACCTCCTTCATTCGGAATTATCTTGATTTCTATTCTAGATAGATGGGTATTTTTTCATTGAAAGCAAGGCAAATGAATAAGCTTTCAGATAATACCGATAACTCCACATGCCCAAAAATTGATGAGTGCCTGATTTCACAATGTCGTGACACATATGTTTATATACTGACGGTTTAAAATTTTGGTAGAACTTTTGAATTTTGCTTTGGTGGCGGCCGAAGCCTACTCTTATCGATTTTAGGACCACCAAGGGATCTTTAATGTGTGCAAGTCAGAGACTTTTCGCCCTCATCCGAGAAAGCTAGGTCTCAGATCTTACCTACCCTAAGATCAGGGGTGTGGCTGAAAGACAGTACTAAGAAAGAACCAAGAGAACAGTAGAAAGAGTAATGAAAGGGCTGAGAGAAGCGGGGGTGGAGGACAAAGTGGAGATGAAAGCAGGTGACAGAACAGGACTAGGGAACTGGAAGGGAGGAGGAAGGAGAAGACTTTAGAGAACATTTTTTGTTGCTGTCAGGATCTGAATCCGAGACCTACGGAATAAGAGGCAAACACTGTACCTCTGGACCACCAAAGCCCCCAATCCTCTGATTTATCGACACAACTCCAGGTTTCGGGTGCCACACTGTGAGGTAACAGTTGCAACAAATATGTGAGCATGCCTGGTGAAAGGTACCAAAAGACACATGTGTTCGAACCTAGAAATCAAGCTTCAAAGGTCAAAAATAGAATTTTTGACAAAAACTATGTCCCATTAAAAATGAATTCTTTAGCCATTAATATATCAATATTTACAAGAGCTTTTTTTACTTTAAAATACATTTTTAAAGATGTTTTTTAACACAAGGTAAATTGCATAATCCCAAAAAATGCATGAGAAAATTGGCCTTTCGAGTAAATACTGCGGATGGTTTCTCTTGTCAATTCATAACGTCGACCCAATCACAATGCATACCAAAATTTAGGTCATTCTCTCCTCTCTCTAATGGCGGGTAGTGTGACGAACATCTAGAACATGTAAACAAAGCGAAGCTTTGCGCGACTACACCCTTTCGGTTTTTTAGAGAACAAAACTTGTATCGCCTATACAGCCTTGCGCAAACCTAGATGATTTCTTTGAACTCTTCCTCAAGGTAGTGGTGAATTTGTTTTAGAGAAGTTGTTCTTTTATCTTAGCTGCTTTTAAAAGTTGGTTTGTGAGTCGCTAATTTACTGTCAGGTCGTCTCGAAGCGTAGATCTATTTGAAGCAGAAACAAAGGGGAAACTTAAAAGCCGTTTTTCTCAAAACTTTGTTTCCGCACCCTGCCTTACAAAATCATCCATATCTCAAAAACTACAGAAGATATCTTAAAAATTTAGAAAGCATATTGTTCAGAAATGATCTCTGTACATGAAAATGCAAAAAACCGGGATTCTTCAAAATGCTTCATTTGGTACCTTTCACCAGGCACACACACAGATATTCACTCACTTGAGAAAAGCATCAGGATGAGCCATGCAGTCTGCAAACATCTCCAGTAGGGAACGCCGCTCCAGGATGAATGTTGGCAGCACCACCTACAAGAACACATAGAGTAATGTTTAGTTTGAGAAAAGAGAAGCACATCCACTCAATAACGGTCATCTAAAACTAAAAAGAAGACATGACAAATAGACAAAAAAAAACAGGAAAAAAAAAGAAGTAGGACCTATCAGTGGCCCTCTCCAACCATGTACTCTGTGTGAGGACAAAAACAATAGGAACACTTAAAAGGAGTGAAAAAAAGCACAAACCACTCCCTGCCTTGACAGATGAGAAACTAAGGGAAATTGATGGTACGAAAAAAACCCTCTACACCTGTATTGACAAAATACAGACACTTTCTGAGGCAGGCTGCTTCAACCATCCTTTTGTTTGTTTTCAAGTGAATGTAACGTCCCCCTACTGGATCATTTTGAGAACAATACACTAAGCATAATAGCTTGAGTACATACAAAGGAAATTAAAGATTGAAAGGATGTTAAGGACAGCCCGAGCTGAGTGGAACACATCTCAGTTAAAAAATTGACATATTCAATAAATTCATTTTCCCAAATGGAACTTGAACTTACATTATCAGTGTACTATGCAAAGAGCCTTACCATTACACCACTAACAATGGCTAGTAAATAAGGGAAGAAGCAAGCCATTTGGATTAAACAGAAGCAAAATGAAGATCATTTAGTGTAAGGAAAAAGCAAATCTTGTACATTAGTATGAGAAAAGAGATGTACATTGACACAATAATAGTAAGTCAAACAGACAGAAACAACAGAAGTAGAAGAGAGACAGATACTCCGACAGGCAAACACAGACAAACAGACGAAACACAGTCCACCTTTGTGAGGTCCATGCCCAATTTGAGCTGAGACAGAAGATGCAGGATGACTGACTTGTGTTCTTCCACGCCGCCCAGCTCTTGAGCATGAAATGCTTCCTCATCCGGAACTTCCTCATCAGCCGAAGGCAGAGACTCTGTATCAAAATGTAAAATATTCATCATTATGGTAATAGCGTGACTGCGTTAGTCATTGTTTTCATATTTTCACTTATTGGTATGATAAAAATGCTTACTCCTTGTTTCATATACTCAATACAGCTAGTTTTTCGTTTTGTGTAATAAAAGGGTTAAAGAGACTGAAGAAAGCAACACTCCCATTCATTTGTGGTCCAACAGATTTCTTTACTCAAAACTCATTCAAAAGAGGATGTAACTAATGGATCACAAAGCCAATGTAACCCAACCAACTTCTTACCTGCTCTATCCTTGGTCCCTTCTGTGAGGCGGAGAGCTGTGGCTTGAACTTGCATTTTTTCTCTGAATCCAACAAAGAGGAACAAGGAATATTACAAATGTACAGACCACAGCCTTGAAACAGTTACATACAAAATGGTCGCTTTTAAGGAAAAGCGGGCTAACCAAGATTTCAGGGGTTTCCAGAAACCTTGACCTACACCAAAAGTGGGCATTGCCCTACCTATAGGAGAAGTTTGGTTTCATTGGTGAGTACATTTGTTTGGTTATAGAGAATATTCTCCTGGTCTTTAAAAAAAAACTGAACAAGGGGCAAAAATGTTACTACCTTTGATTTTTCTCAAACAGCATTTTTCGGTAGAGCCCCCTTGAACTTAAAAATGACCAAATAAGCTAGTTTGAGGATGAAAAACAATCTGATTTCAACAGATAATACGGCTGTTCGACCAAAATAATGCAAATAAAGTCTGAGTTTAGTGAACTAGTAGTAAAGAGCTACTTACATGCTGGTCTGGCTGCGTGGTGAATCCTCACTGCCCTGCAAAGAGTAGACAAAACGCAAACTCAGTATACCAGAGATCATGATTTAAAAAAAAAAGCATTTGAATATCACGGCTGAGTGCAAGAAGTGTCTATATAAAATTTTCAGTTTCAAGAAAAATGAGTTAGAAATGTTGACGACATTGAAATCTCGATAACATTGTCAAAAAATAAATTTAATATCTCAATACAGAATAGAGCTACAGCTTAGATATTCAGAGGTAAAAGAGCAACTTACAATCTCACTACTAATTTCGTCAACTCAATTTCAGACAAAAGTGAATATAGTCTCTTTTTGCGCTCAGTCATCGATATCATTCTCAAACACCAACTTGTACCAGGACAGATGATTCGTTCTTTACCTCAGCACAGTTATAATGTATTCCAGAAGACTGTTTTTTTAACCAAGTTTTCTAACTTAACTAATCTTATAACTATACTGACATAACACTGTGAATGTAGTCAAAGATTTGGATTATCAGTATTTTTTTTTTACCACAGGTGCCTTCACTCAATTTGTTTTTCTTTTCATCTTTCTCAGTTTTTTTTCCCCACTATGCTATATCGTCTTTGTCATTAAGCTTTGTTGTATGTCAAAATACGAGTTTCTCAAGAGAACCAGAATATGGTTTTATTTCAAGCAGAACATTATGTTCATGCAAAATATTTAATTATCTTAATCTGATACTATTCTAAGAATAGAAATGAGATTAGGACTAACCGATGCATCTCATTAAACTCTACAACATACTGGATTTTCATTTTTTAAAAACATTTGACATACTACAATGTTGCATGACAGCGAAGATGTGTTCTTGCAGTTGGTAACTATTGAAAGACGGTGCAGATACATGTATGTTTGACTGTAAGGCGTTTTGAGTACTTCTTTCAGCCACAATGATGTATGCACAAATATGATCCATGGCTATCACTATAACCATCATTATCATATTACAGGGGTACAAAATAAACAAAACATCAACGATCACAGAAAAATAAATCCCCACAATCTCATAACTTTCCATCATTCTGGAAATATTCGGAAAATAGCATCCCTCAGCATGGACACTCAATTCACCTCTGTTACTTGTAGAATGTTGATACAGTCTTGGATGCAATGAAGCGTCGCTGCAGATGTTGCCTTGAGAAGCAGAAGATCCTGGTAAACAGTAAAAGAAACCGTTAAGAGAGATCATATCAATGACTCTTACCAATAAGACTCTTAGAAACGATAGCAGACAATCCTGAGTTTCGACAATTTTCGAATTTTAATATCAGAGTCACCTCAAAGCAATACAAGTCCGTTCATCATCTACATAAATACAATAATGATTCTTGGATGGTTCCATGATATTTCTGCAATCAAAAATACAAATTTCTAGGTTCTTAATTAATCTGTACCTTTACTTTCACTAAGATTTTTAGGGTTCTTGCAACACAATCAGATCATATGAGTGCCGAAGATTAGATGTGTTACTAGGGAGTTTAGTTTTTTAGTTTTAGTAAGAGCTTTTTTAGTGTTAGTTTTAGTAGAGGTTTTACGGCGCTCGCAACTGCATAAGGTCATATGAGCGCCAGAAGATTAGAGGTGTTACAAACATAAAAAAGAAGAAGGGGAGATAAGGATGATAGATGTTTGATAGGAAAGAAGGAGTAAGAGTTTTATGGCACTTGCAACACAATAAGGTCATATAAGTGCTGAAGATTAGAGGTGTTACAGGAGACTAACAAAAACAAAGAAGAAGGAGGAGAGATGAGGACGATGTTTGATAGGAAAAAAGGAGCAAACCACACCAGAGCCCCCGCCAATCACCCACTACTAGGGAGTAAAAATTTTTTTTAAAGGAGGGGAGATAAGGACAATAAATGTTTCATATGACAGAAGGAGCAAACCATACCACAGCATCTGCCAATCACCCATTTCTGCCTTTTTGCCACCTTCCTCCCTCTAATACTAGACAGAAAGAAACTACCTCTTATGGAACCTTTCAGCCCTTGAAGACAACTTACAAACAGCACAACCAACAGGGCGTTAGACAGGAGTGTAAAAGCCTGAACTCACACCAACAGACCAATAACAACAATTTTTCTTATTTCGGTAATTAACACAACAGTGAAAACTTTAAGTTGCTTACCCTTTGCTCACCAACCAACCCCTTAACAGTTGAAAAAAGTAATACTCCATCCAAAAACCCTCAATTCATGCATGCCAAAATAGCAATGAAAATACCCAATCAGACTGAGTAAAACAATAAAACATTACCCACCAAACCTTATGATGGAATCCATAAGGAAAAAGAAAGAAAGGAGGGTCATAAAGTACTTGGAGGAAGGACTTAGGATTCTGACCTAAAGGAGATGGTATACAGCTGGACAGAGGTGAAGACGACAGTCTAGGACAGAAGCATATGAAGAACTCTTGTTGGTGGCCTATACTCTAGCACAGGGAGAGAAAGGCTGATGCTGATGCTGATGATGAAAACAACAAACAGTGCACAACACACCACACACAAGTTACTTACAGCATCTAGTGCGTTCATGTATTCCCCTGAGCTGGGTAGTGCCTGAGGGTGGAAAAAGTACATCCACATAGCTCATAAAGTATGATTCACTCTCATCCAATAGGAGTTCATCGTTCTAGATGAAAAAGAATAGATGTACAGTATAGCGCCCCCCCCATCCGATTCAGCACTGAAACACTAACAAACAGGCAAAATCTTTCACTGTCTATACCATTACACCCTTGAGCATGCGTTCTTCGCCCCTTATTATAAATAACGACCATAGAATAGATTTTAAAAAGGACTTCATCATCCCACAATTCATATTTATCGGCCTTGTTGATAACTAAAAAAAACACACTGCGCTGATACAATAAACGGAAACAAACTCAATAGGAGACCTAAGATCAGAGACAAGAGCAAAAAACAGTTCATGTAGTATAAAATCAGTAAGAGAGAGCAAATCTTACAGAAATCTTGTCATCCAGATGCTTGGAGAAATCCTCAGCTTCCATGAAATATTCTTGAAGTTCTTGGAATGATCCATTTCTTGGAGATTTTTTCCTGAAAAAAAGTACACAATACAGAGATGGGGTTTTGAAAAAAAGGTTACTCAATTTAAAAAAAATAAATAAAAAAAAGATATTTTTCAGTTTGATTCTGTTTAACACTACAATCTTTGTTTATACAGCATTTCGTCTTTAGAAATATATCGAGCAAAGACTGAATGAAAAAATTTTAAAGAAACATTATGATGTATTGACCTTCTTGTATAAATGCAAAACTAACGGAAAAAGAACATGATTACGTTTTTAGATGGTTTTCCCAAAGCGTATCTTATTCTAAAACAAGGGGGAAAAGCAAAAACCTCATCAGCAGTAAAAATAAACCAGCACAAGTGCAAGCCTTTTTTTTCTCTTTTCTGTAAATGCTTTACACTGCCATCCACACAATTTGAATCATTTTTTTGGGGATTCATTTTCGACCCCACCTGTCAGGACTGACCTGGGCCGAGTGGGATACAGTATCTCAGCAGACGGAGATACTCCATAAAACAACTTCTCCATGAAGAAATCAAACCCATCTCATTTAAAAAAATAACAGCACTTGCAATACAATTAGACCATATATGCGCCGAAGATTAGAGTATTACAAGAGAGTAACAATTGCCAAAAAAAGGAGGAGGAGAGATAGGGACGATAGACGTTTGATAGGAACACCAGAATACCCATCAACCACCTACAGCACATCTTCGTCCCACTGCCAACAGTTTAACTGTTGTACCACAGATGCCCATTTGAGAGCTGAAATCATGTGTAACAGACAGACCGAGCTCTTCAAGAATCATAGCCTTAACAACACTAAACTAGACAGACCTAAAATTCAGTAATAGTAATAGAAATATTGTGTGGTAAACAACTCACGAAATCGGCAGACTCTCGTGTGAGCCTCTTGTGCGCCGTAATGACTCTTTCCTCCTTGTCTGACCACTCAGGCTTGACGTCGATTTGGGAGTCAAGTTTAAGTTTGGAGGTGGGAGCTGTGTTATGAAGTGGGTGGGGGAAAGACAGGTGGGATAAAAGGTCAAGTCTAAATAAAAGACATCGATTAAAACAGAAATGTCTTTCAATCATTAACCTTAAATTCAGCAATCAATAATAAGCTCCAATATGAGTACAAAAGGTTGAAAGGGAAAAACAGACTGATGAACAAAAGAAACAATCCCCCCCCCTCCACCAGAAAGATCTTTGCAATAGTATATGATCCATAAAAATATAAAAAATTGAAAATTTGAAAACAAACGGCTAAATAAATGGTGACCGTCTTCGAATAATTACTATTGATCTAAAACCACACAAAAAATGATCAGAATGATTTTTGTCCTGAACACTTACAGAAGCTATAAACCCTCCTTTCTTGTAATCTTCCACAACTTCACAAACTTTAAGCACTCAATCACACTCCCACACTTTTGAGCCTACAAGTAGCTAAAACCAGCAACAACAGTGTTATCAAAGACTCAAAAAAATTAAAATCTAAAACGTAAGTATTTTGATGTCCCCCATTGACACATTTTAGATTACTTATGAAGGGGGCTTCTAACCCTGCCTGTCAGGGTCAACCCATACTGAGAGGGACATGACATCTCAGCAGAAAGACCGAGATATTCAATAAAAACGTTCTCCCAGCTCCAGAATCACACTGGGGTCTTCAGCATGCCACGGCGAAGCACATAACCGCTACACCACAGACTCTAA
>NW_004797275.1:2226341-2229482 GCF_000002075.1 Aplysia californica
TAGCGGTTTTCACACAACGTTGTTTCCAGAACAGTAGTTCAAGCAGCCATGGACAAAACAAGGCCGTATTACACCAAATATTAAAAAAACAACAACAACAAATCACGGGCATCTGTTGTGTAGCCGTTAAGCACTCCATCGTTGCGCGCAAGAGACCTGAGTTCGATTCCCGCGAGGGGAGAATTTTTATCCGAAATGATTTAAACCGTGTAAATGGGAGTGTAAAGCACATTACAAATAAAAAAATATATACATGAATATAAAATATATTTTTACTCCTGATTCTAAACGATGTGATACGCTCCAGGACCAACAAGAGGCAGCTATCAAATACGAGAGCTCTCGATGAATAAGTCACATTAACTCTCTTGAGCCCAGATATAATAGATAAATCCCGAGAGGATGAATCTGACAGTCTCGAAACACACTCAAAACGATGATATTAAAAACTACACAAAAAGAGAGACATTTTGATTTGCTCGAGCGTTGAAAAGGAATTGTTAGAAGTGCCATATTACCTTTATCAACATAAACATTTCGGTGTGAGTGGGGGGGGGGGAGACTTGACTCTCTGCCATATTATGTGATACTGAGCAATTCAGACGGTCACAGCTAAACATGTCATACTTATACCTCACACTATTACGAACAAATGAAGTACGAGCAAACATTGATGTTGATAATAAACTCGAGATTTAGTTTTGTGTAACATGTGTTTATAGTTTATAAGACCTTAGGACAACAAACAGGCGACACATAATTTAAGTACGCCAGTTTTTTCTCAATAAACGTTTCAGTTTCAAGAACATTTTTTTTCTAGGTAAGTGTTTCACGGCGCTCGCAACTTCATAAGGCCACATGAGCCCGTGGGACACATTAAATATTTTCAGTTGGTAGCAATTTTTTTTAAAATCGCCCGGGTAGCGGCCGAAGCCTACTCGTCGATCTTGGACCACCATGGGATCTTAAACATGCGCAACTTGCACACGGGACCTCCGAGAGTTTTCGCTGGCTAGGTACACATCTTTCCTACCATAAGATCAAGGGAGAGGCTAAAAGACAGCAGTAAAAAAGAGCCAAGGAGTAGCAATATAAAGGCTACAGAAAGAGTCAGGAGCCCAGAAAAGGGGGCAAAGGAAGTGAGGAGATAGGGGCAGAAAGTGGAGACGACAGCAGACGACAGAACATCGCTTGAGAGCAGGAAAAAAGGTGAAAGGGGACACATTTATAGAAGAAAAATTTCCCTGTGCTCTCCGAATTCGAACCCGGGACCCATTGAGTGAGAGGTGAACACCTTAACCTCTTGGCCACGAGAGTCCCCTAATTCCAAGAACAAAGTAAAGATCGCAATGTAAATTGAGAGTAAAAGTCCGCCAGACAATCATGCACCCTTTTAAAAATCCGCAAAGCAATTTTAAAACTGACAGCGATTCGCCTTTGCAACAATCTTTTGCGTTCAGTAGATCATGAAACTAAAAAATAAAAAATAAACCCCAGAAAAACAAGAACCAAACAAAATAGCCACAATGAAAAAGGTCCCATATTTTCAACAAACTATGAACAGCAGCAAAATTCACACCAACACGAACACAGGGCCTACTTACGCTGGAGATTTCCCTTGCTTGTGAAATTTGGCGTCTTCTTGGGCGTCAAATTCCTAAAAATAAACAAATTAAATAACAATTATTACATGTATTTTTCTTCCCCAAAAAAGGGGCAAAAAATAGGAACATTTTCACAGTCCTTCGTGCACTTAGTGAATCCACCACATAAAAAAATTTCCGGGAAAACTATCATCATTACAACAACAACAACAATAATAATAATAATAATAATAATAATAATAATAATAATAATAATAATAAAAATAATGATGAGGAAAAATGATGATGAGGACGAATGATGATCATGATGATGATGAGGCTGCTGCTGCTGCAGCTGATGATGATGATGACGATGAAGATGAGGTAACAACTGAATGTCACTTTGTTGTCCAGCCGCAGTGTTTTGAGTTTTGAGTGTTGTCGTAAAGACAAGAAGAACACCCAAACAATGACGCTCATTACGTCGCACCGCTGGCAAACTGCAGTTTATGTAATTCACTTAAAAATAAAACTTAACCCCAAATTAGGTTTTGAAGCCACAGCACACCTTCTGTAAAAAAACCCACAAAAACCCCAAAAAACCTAGGGGCCTTCAACTCGCCGTAGAACGCCAGATATGGCATTTAGAAATTTGGTTGTAGGTTCACGTATGTGACTTCTATCATTGCACCAGAATACTGACATATGACAAGTAACTGCAGATTTCCATTACGTTCTAGCAAAGGAAATGTTATTCTAACAAGAGTCACTGCTCATTATTTTGTATCTTTAAGGGATTTTATGTCGTATGTCGAAATTTAAGTAGCTGCAAAATTCCATTGACAAAACATCACGCCATGGTTACTATTCAAGATGTAAATTGTAAACTAATTTAACTCGATGTACAACGCTTTTCATGTGGGGTAGCTAAAGCTGCAAATATGTCGTAAATCTCCAAAATGCTATGAATTTGACAACGAAAAGAAATTCCAATTCCTTTGTATTGCCAGAGTATACAAATGTGCAAAAAATTCTGCACACAGACCCTTGGGTTTGGCTCTTCTATCATGACCATCAAAAAATTAAAACCGTCTCTCTCTCTCTCTCTCTCTCTCTCTCTCGCTCTTTCTCTCTCTCTCGCTCTTTCTCTTACTATCTCCTGAAAAGATGATATTTTTCGGTTATGACAGTTTACTAGAGGAGCGACAATTTAAAGCCTGGAAGAACAAAGACTGACACACAGAAGAAAAAAAATTGAAGCAGAGTAAAGAATTAGAGGGACCTGTAAGTGGCAGTTTCACACGACCCGTCGTGAGAGAGGAAACTCTGTAAACAACGCTCAGGTTTCTTTAAAGGAAATACTGTAACGATGAGTCTGTGACTCTATCAAACATCTATCGTCATTACTTGCTCTCCTTTTTATCTGTGTGTAGCTCTCTAGTAATAGTAATACATGTACTTCTAATCTTCGGCACTTGCATCCTTACGCGAGTGGACACGATAGCATGTTTGATAGTGAGAGACGGAAAGAAAGAGAGAGAGAGAGAGAGAGAGAGTG
>NW_004797275.1:2233824-2237811 GCF_000002075.1 Aplysia californica
AGCAGAGAGAGAGAGAGAGAGAGAGAGAGAGAGAGAGAGAGAGAGAGAGAGAGAGAGAGGTCACCACAAGGGGCAGGCATAATGAGCTGTTGTTATCACCTGTTCTTCTGCGAGACGCACGAGCTGTGAGGGCGGGAACCTCGGCGAAGCCTCAATCAGCATCTTTGCGCTCTCCTTCCACTTGGGGCTCTTGTGCACAAACCAGCTCATTTCGAATTACAAACGCAGAGGAGGCAGTGCCAACAAACTTGCAGGTACAACATGTAATATATTCCCACAATGGCGCTATATGAAATCATGAAGTATCTTCGCGTATGATCTCCGGTCTCTTCTCACTCACACGGAATGTTTACGGACGCCCCGGTCATGAATGTTCCTTAATTCCATGCTTTTTCTCTCTCTTCACTATGTCTGTTTCTCACTACTACTCTCCTCCCATTTAGGGGTCCTCTTCAAAAACCATGGGCTCATCTCGGACTCCGAACGCAGAATAAAGCACGCGGAGGAGGAAGGAGAATACAGCCTTCAGGAAAGGCCATATATTTATGTTATAATCTTGAGATTGTCTTCAGTCTCTTATACGCACGGCACATAAACAGTCGAGGGCTTGTGGTTGTTCCGGTGAGGTCTGCTTCTTACGATTTTTTACACCCTTTCGAGTGTCCTCATACGTTTCAGACGACAAGTGGTGACCTTTATCGGACAGTTTCTTGGCCAAAATATGACCGTAATCTTGTTGCTTCCTGGCCAAATGTGGCCGCTATCTTACTGATTCCAAATCGAAGGTGAACGTCATCTTACTACTTTCTGGCCAACTATTGCCGTTATTGTATTGCTTCCTGGCCCAATGTGGTAGTTATCGAGCTGTTTCCAGACCAAATCTCACCGTCACCGTGCTGCTTTGGGCGAAATATGTCCTTTATCGTGGTGAATCCTGGCCAAAGTCAGTCGCAAATTTCGCGAACTCGCCCTATTGAGGCAACAGAAACGCCGGCGTCATTCACAATTAATGTTGCCAATCTCCCGACGTCCTAATTCTCGCACTTGTGACCGCCGTTTGTATGAACGTGTTTAAACAGAAACAAGCGTTTCCATTCACTCTTTGGAGTCGGCGCGTCTATTGACGAGATGCTCAATTACTACTGTTCTTATTTTCTCCTTTTTGTCCAATACACATGCCTGTAAACTGTACTTTACTGTACCCTCACATTGTATCAAATCTTAATTAATTTTTTTTAGAATTCTTGTCGGCAATACATTCATCATGAGTCTTGAAACCTGCTCGTTTTCTATGTTTAAAATACAAACGAATTCTTCAAATTTAAACTTGTTTCGAAAGAGCAGAGAATCAGCATACGACTTGGATGAGATAATGAAAAAAAAAAGTAAAGTATTAACTGTAAGAATAGAGGAAACAAAATTAGTGATAACTGTCCAAGAGTTAAGAAACAAAATAGTAAAAACTTCTTCCCAACAAGGCGATACTGAAAACTGCGGTCAACACTCAGTGTAACAGGCAAGCCGCCTTCCTCCTCAAGTCACCGGGTCCGGGACACCGCAGCAAATACTAATCATGCACAGACGTGCCGTGGCATCGCTGCCATATTCTGATCACCGGCTTTTGTGCTACTGGCCACTGGTCAGTGTACATTCGCCAGGCAATATGCCAAGGTCAATGATGGCGATTTTGTGGTCGGTATTTCTGCAGCAATGACAGCACTCGGTCAAACCAGAGACAGTGTAGTATTGTTTGTCATCATTACTAAATATTCCACTCACTTGCCACTCATGGCAGCGTACAATTACCTCATCAACGCAAGTTTGGGCGGTGACATCTACACATTGTAGAAACATAGATATTCAACCGGTCACTCATAAAGTAAAATAGCCACTTAAGCTTATGCGGGTATTGGTTGTCACGAACTGGGGTCAGTCGTGGGGATTGGATTTCACTGGAGCGCAAGTTCTTCAAGTACAGACCCCGCAGGCCATAAAAATACAATTATTCTGTACTGTTTGCAATATACAGAGGTCACATAAAACTACCGTTGGCTTGGCCTATCACTACCCTGTAATTGTACCACCAGCGCGGACATTAGTCGTCGATTGGTTGGCAGCGTTCACTGGTTTCTGGTATAGTAGATCTAACAATGACAGAATACTGCGATATCACTGCTAGCATTGGAGGATAGCATTTCTATGGCCAAGAGTGCAATTATTTCCAGCACTGGTCACCGATCACGGGAAGTACTTTACAGTATATCAGCACAAAACATCGATGGAGACTGCTTTCGGGGCTCAATTGCAAGTAGTACGTTCTTAAGCGAGATGCATCAGCATAATATATTACATAACAGCCCTCACTGATCCCTCCAACGTACACTTCAACAAACGGCACACATATCTAGATCACTTAAAAAACAACAACATGTAAGCCAACAGCAGTAGTTGACTGTCGATTTTTGTTAATGCAAGAAAATCAAATTAACAGTGAATAAAGCGAGCCGAGACACACTCCGCACATACATAAAAATCACTGACCACAAATCCCAAACACAATAAACACCTTCCGCCTCACGAATGTTACTGTCTTCATCAATAGTTTACAGTTCACCCCGCACGCGCAACAGGTGCGTCCACGACGTACTACTATAGACTCTGTCCGCGGCTGCCCCAGCGGTCAAGTTTACATGCATCCACGCCTCTTATAAAATCTACATCAAAACACACGCCACGAACCGCAGAGGGGCAGGCGAAACAGATTGGGAACTTTCTACTTGTGACAGATATGACAGAGCAGAATATAATGCCAACACAGCAGTCACAACTCCAGCAAGTGTCACGCAACAACTGCTCCGGACACAAGCACACTCTCCGTGATACATAGAGGAGGAGGAGGAGGAGGAGGAGGAGGAGGACGGGGAAGAGGAAGAGACAGGGGGAAAACGATTCCCCCGAAACTTCGACAACCGCGGTTCAAAGGTCCACTTATTCTCATAAAGCACACCCGAACAACACAAAACAGGCAATGGGCTGCGACAAGAGCTTTTGATAGACGTACGTGTACAGCACACTGTGGCCCAACAAGAAGCCGTGCTGCAGCGTCGGTCTGCTGTGGAAGTATACGCGAGTGAAGAGAGGTCAAAAGTTCGAGTTTACGTTTCTTCACGATCACCGAGCGACACAACCGACACTTAGCAGATCATATTGTTCACATGTTTCACACGTAGCACCTGCTGTCCTGTTCACAACAACACCGCAGCTGATTACTCACTGACTGATTGTTGTTACGCGACCAGTGTGTGTGTGTGTATGTGTGTGTGTGTGTGTGTGTGTGTGTGTGTGTGTGTGTTTGTGTGTGTTGTCATGACCAGTGATGATAACGAGAAGTGGCCTCAATCACATTCATCGCGACACGTCCTCAACTTTATACAAATCAAACAATCAACGGAGCACTCATCACTCATCAGAGATCGCCACGCCACCCCACCCCCCTGATCAACCTCTCTTCACGCACCCCATCCACCCTCTTCCCTTTTAAAATTTCATCCTTTCCCCAAGTACACTCCCTACCTTACCTCCCCCCCCACCCCCAAACCACTATCACTAATCACTTTCTCCCACCCCCTCCTACTACCGCCATCATCTCTCATCATGTACCTCTTCTTCCCCCTTCTCACCCCCCTCCCCCCCCTTTTCCCCAAATGATTTGAAATCCCACGCCCACACTATCACAATCTCCTCATGTTCATTTAAAAAGATTAAGACACTAAATTATTCATGTCCTAATCTCCACTGTCACAATGAATGCACTTCCCGTTTATATGATTAGTGAAAGTGGTGAAGCGTTGAAGAGGAAACGCAAAGAGCACGGAATCTCGTGTTCCAACTCCGAATGGTACGCACAACAAATAAGAGTAACCACTTTTAACCTTAAAAAAAAACCCAACCCCCCCCCCAAAAAAAAAAAAAAAAAAAAAAAAAAAC
>NW_004797275.1:2237911-2238977 GCF_000002075.1 Aplysia californica
CCCCCCCCCCCCCCAAAAAAAAAAAAAAAAAAAAAAAAACCAACACCAACATCAACAGTGGCTTGTTGTAGCGCACATCAGAAGGCTTTACCTAGGGAACGTCTATCCAGTCGCCTGTTGTATTTTGAACCCTACAGACAATTTTAAAACAACAACAACAAAAAACCTTAGTAGTCCAACTGATCTTTAATCTGGCAGTGGTAACTCCGCACGTCGTTACACGCCTATTTTCACCAAGGGAAGAGATACTTTCGGACTTACATATTGAAGGTATCATGACCTGCTTCTACAAGGCGAGAGAACGCAATTCAATAGTTGTGAATCTACTCATGAAAGAACGCCTCTGTTCGTTTTGGTGTTTTACGGCGCTCGCAACTTCATAAGATCATGTGAGCGCGCGAGACACATTAAACATTTTCAATTGGTAGGAAATTTTTGAATGTTGCCCGAGTGGCGGCCGAAGCCTACTCTTATCGATTTTGGACCACCAAGGGATCTTTACCGAGCGCAACTAGCGCACGGGACCTCCAGTTTTTAGTTTTAGTTTTAGTAGAGGTTTTTCGGCGCTCGCAACTGCATAAGTATAAGGTCATATGAGCGCCAAGGGGTGGATGTCAACAGAGAAGTCGATACAGGGAATCAGACTTAGGCCGGTCCCAGAGTGGCTCTGTAGGTCTGACCTGTAGCTCGCCTGGCTTGCACCGTGCAAATGAATGTATACATTATCGTGTGCTTAAGCAGCGTCGCTGTGTCGTCTGTTTTTTGTCAGCTGAGCTGCGCGATGAGTCAGACGTGCTATTCAACAGTGTTGTAAAAATGGCGGACATGTGTCGCCTCGCTTCGTGTTTATTTTCTACTGAAACTCTTCACAGATCATCAAAATCAACAAGAAGTAAGTATTATTAGGTGCTATACTATTAAATATTGATGCTAGCATCAACACTTGGCTGCAAAATCACCCAGAAATGCACTTTATCATACTTTGAAACTTCGAATCGAGAGGTTGACCTAGTTTCGACTGTTGTCGTAGGCCTAGGCCTAGGCCTAGATCTAGGTGTGCTTCTCT
>NW_004797275.1:2240794-2247937 GCF_000002075.1 Aplysia californica
CACACACACACACACACACACACACACACACACACATACACACACACACACAAACGCAGTAATTCAAAAGATGGTTACAGGCATTTTCAACTGATGTAATTCATCTTATCTCTTTAGCCGATAATCTACTTGTCTCTCGCTCCCTCTCTCACCATAACCCACCCACCCCTCCACTCCCTTTTTGCCCTGTCTCTCCAATTAAAACACGTTGACTAATACATACAGGACTACAGTTTGACATCATCCGCTTTGTAATCATATGTGTCATTGCCGTCTAGTTAGTGGTTTTGAAAATCCCCCTGTCTGCTATAAAGTTAAATTATTCTTTTTCTCTCTTTTAATAAGCTCGAACTGGACATAATGATCAATTAATAAAACATTAAACCTGTTAGGATGGCCCGTCTTCAGTAACAATATCTTGTGGCGGCCAGGTGTCCCAGAGGGTAGGTGTACAGTAGGGAGCCAAGTGACTGAGCTGAGTTGTGCTGTTGGGCTGCTCTACACATGGCATTTTTATTTGTTTGAGTAAAGAGAATTATATCAACACAATAATGGACATTCAGTTAGGTTAAAAATAAAATCTAAAGATAGATAATCGGTTCCTCTAAATATACTCATACATAGCTGCCAACATTTCGACCCCGCCCCCTAACCCACTACCAAAAAAACCCCACCAAAAAGACTTTACCCGCACGGTGGATCAACGTAATAGGCACGTGACCCTCTCCAAACACTTCACATACGTTTTTCTGCATTCAAAAACATTCACGCCCAATAATTAACTATGGTAACGGGCACAGCCACAATCGACCTTCTATCGGTTTCGTTCTCTTTATTATATATATTTTTTACAAATCCATGCTTAAAAGTTAATTATTTTTCTTTAGTAACGACAAATCCTGAGAGGAGCAATACCAGAAAACAGAGATCTCGTATATTCCAACACAAACAGAATTTCACACTACCTCCTCCCCCCTCCCCTAACCTCAAAAAACGCATTATTAACACCGTGTTTATTACTTGCCTATTGGTGAACAGAAATGCATACTGTTTAAGAATCGAATGGTTCATTTGCCCATCATTTAGTGCTAGGAAAAATCAAGACAGCCGTCCAGAATTGTACACATGGACGGGACGGGCAGGAAGCATGGGGGAGATGGTTTCATGTAGGACAAAAATAGACGGAGAAAGAAAAAGACAAATAATTCTAGGGTGACTTAAAGGAACAACCAAAGTTTTCGTTCCGTAGTAGTTGAGCTAGTATCAAAATAACAATAACAATAATAATTATTATTCAATAATAATAATAACTAGCATCTGTAGGGCGCAAATTCCAGCTCAACAACAAGCTCTGGTATGCTTTAAAATCGACATTATAATCCTAGCAGACATGACAGCACTCTGAGACACAATCTCAACTTTCTGGAAAGCACACGGTAAAAGCTGCCATTTTACAGGTGCAAAAACACTAGCACACTGACAAGATCTTTCGCTGCATGTCATAACAGTAACGGTCAAATTTTCGCTTTTACCTAGTACTCTCAGACCTTGTAACAGGGGAAAAGGTGGTAGTTATCGAAAGCAAAAATAAAACAAACAGAGTGAATATATGACAAAAGGTATGAAAGATGAAAGTGATGCAGGCTGATTGCTCGGCACAATTTAACAAACAAGGACAAGGTGAGATTTGTATAATATTTAGCACAAACAATGTTCAGTTGCTTTCACATAATATTGAATAAAGAGACAAAGCAGAACAGGTCCCAATAAGAATGTCCAGCAACCAGTCACTTAAATCAATTTGCTGAGAAGCAAAATAGACAATTAGGAAAAAATGAAGGGTTGGGCTGGCTTTATGATCATTGTACCTAGTAGTCTAAGGCCCTGAACACACGCTAACCCCTCCAAAGATGAAGGCAAACATATTGGCATTATAAGTATAGTTAAAACCCGACGATGATAAAGACAATACTGTAAAAATATTGGATGTAAATGACAATGACTGTGAAGGAAAAGACCCCCACAACAGTTTTGATACAGTATGAGTGTGTGTACGTGTGAGTGTGTGTGTGTGAGTGAGTGAGTGAGTGAGTGAGTGAGTGTGTGTGTGTGTGTGCGCACGTGTGTGTGTGTGCGTTTGGAGGGGTGAGGGTGGGAAGGCGATGAACAGTTTGAGGACAAGGTAAGTTATCAGAAAAGAAAGATAGTGGTATGGAAGGGCCACTGACATGGTAATCGCAGCAATATAGAGAGAAACAAATGAGTAGCACAACAAGAAAAGCTAAGCTAATAATAATAATTTAGCAGTAGTCTCAATGGCATGACAAGATCATGCACCCAGCAACTGGAAATAAATACAAATGGTACTTATGATCCAGTAAATTGATTATAAACTAAAACGGCTAGCAGTCAGAGTAAATCTTTACAATCACTAAAAATGAAACAGAAAACAAGATCTTCAAATCACCTGAAATTAAAAATTGAGACTTATGTTATTCCAAAAATATATTTGCACTTTTAAAAGACTATAATTATTATTATTATTTTATCATTGTTATTATTAGATCATTTAGGGGGCGGGCTGCTTCAATTCTGCCAGTTAGGGCCAACCTGGGCAGACACAGATCTCTGTCTTATCACTACTACGAGACAGAACAGAAGAGAACAGTCAAAAACACTACATCCTCTGAAGAATATTGAGATGAAATGAGCAAAATAATAAATCTGTACTTAGGACTTAGGAAGCTAAACTTTAAACTAACACATTAGTGACTTCAGGATTTGAAGCAAGCAGTTAAAATACATCTTACGTCAGCCACTGTCTACAGTGTCTTAATAATAGCAAGCCTTAGCATTAAAATAAAAACACGTACAAAAAAAGTGTCATCTCTACTAGTAGGTCTTGAATTGTGGTTCAGATTTTGTGAGCTATAAAGAACTGAATGTTCTTTTAAGTGAAAAAATAAGAAATGAAATAGGCTTTTTAACATATAAAAACAATTTTCCCCTACTTCTTGGCTGTAAAAAAAAAGTTATTTTTCTCTATCTTTATAGATGCACTACACAGGAGGTAAACATACTATCGTCAGCAAGGTGTTCAAATATGTTAAGGCCAGAAACCAAACTTTACAGGGGAGCAAAGAACTGTTTTGTTCTTTTAATATTGTATACGATTTATGTAGGCCCTACTTTTTCTTGCTTTTTTTCTTCTTCTACAATATAGAATTTAGAATTTGAATTTCGACAATATATTTCTTGAGTTCATGCAACTGATACCGCAGATTAAAAAACTGCAATTTTGATGTAAAGAAAAAATCCAGGGCTTGGTACATTTTAACAACAGGCTGAATTCATAATGAGATCACTCAGTCATGACCAATGCTCAAATCAAAGTGCACTCAAAGCTTTCCATATTATATTAATTACACTTATTGAATTGACCATCACGAGAATGTTTATTAAGAACAATCCTATTTATCTGGTAAAAAATGATCAAACAATGATTGAGAATTAAAACCAAAATGATAATGTCAGACTCAAGTTACTGGTAGTATACTTGACACCACCACATGCAGTGGATCATTAGAAAAAGTTAGTATAAATGAATAATGAATGTACTTGAATTTTTTATTTTTAAACAAGTATTATAATTTATTATGATGACAATGCCTCTTGGTAATCGTTTCTGATGGAAAAGCAGAAAAAGAGGAAATAATTAGGTTATGTAATTGGTAAGGTAATGTATGTGAATTTTATGATTTTGCAACTACCTGACATACAAAATGTCATTAATAAAAATAACGCAGCATTTATTTTATTCCCTTTCTCACCCTTCATTCGTCTCCCACTTTCTGAGGAAAAAAACCCCTTGGTGTAGAGATATATTGCAAGTGTAAATTAAAAATGAATCATCAGTGACAGTGCTGCATTTGCCACTGAACTATAATTATAAACTATTAAATTTTAAAAATTATTACCCTTGAACAGACCATGACAAAGTCACAATTATCCATTGAAAATAGATTTCCTATAACATTTTTAGGCAAGTGTGTTTTATATTCTGAATCTATCGAGATTTTGTCCAACTCCCGGTCAATCCAAGATTTTTAAAAATTACTTTCATCTACACTTTAAATTTAAATACTTGCTCAATTCCAACTTAAATTCCTGCATGATGCATCCTCATCACTCTCTCTGATTAGGATTTAATTGGGAATAAAGGGATAAGATCTCACTAACAATAGACAAGAGAAATGGAAACCGACTAGTAGTTCCAGCTGAACACTAAAACTGATGCCATCAACATTCAGTGTCACAGGACCTACTCTCACTATTACAACAATCACGCTAAAATTAAAAATAGGAAACCACCAACGAGGTAAAGGCTGAACAGTTTAGAAGTTACCCTCACTCGCACTATGCACATCAACGTTAAGGCGTAGCGATAGCCTTTTAATTGTGTTTGGAGCAGTTTTGTAATTAATTTTCTAAAATATTTTGAGATCACCATTGAATAACTAAATATTCGTATCAAGAGTCACTGTGTTTTAAAAAACTGTTCTTATATGGAAAGCCCAAGCAGGGGTAGAATTCTTTCTTTTACTTTAAATAAATAGTAAGTCGATTAAATTTTAAAGAAATTACTTGACACTGAATGTGAATGTCTCCATCCCTTCATTTTTAGAACTCTTTGTCACTGACAAGTAATCTTTCATCCAATTTGCAAAATGATAAATCGGGAGGACTTATGTAACGAGCAACCACAAGCAACTCTGAGACAGAGAAGAATAGAAGGCTAGGAGTAGGGGTAGGGGTAGGTTTAAGAAGTGCGTTTGGGTATTACCGTATAGGGTTAAAGGTCTCTTCTTTATTGTGTTTGTTGGGGTGGTCTCTCGTTATGGAAGTCCTTCCGATAATTCTAAGTAAGTCAAATTTAGACCTGCCTAAACAATGAAGAACATAAGGGTAAATTTATAGAATCACTCCCGTCTTATAAAGGGTGTTAGGTATTTTTTTTACTTATATGCACCCGTCTCATGTTCACGTTTTATATATATACCTCTTTTCTAGTAGTAATTTGCATGCTAAACACGAATATATGGTCTTCATTTTTGCCTCAAAGCAATAGTAGTTATTGAGTTATTGATGTTTGAATTTAACAATATGGGGGGTTTCAGGGGGGCATTTCACAATGATTTGATGTTTTGGCAATTAGGATTGATATTTACATGAAAACAATTTATTTGCAAGGCTTTTAGTGGCCATACGTGTGTTCTACAGCAAAACATGTGGCAGTTTAGCGCTCAAATCAATGCATCTATGTGTGGGTGCATAAGTAAAAATACCGGGTGTTATTTTGTAGCTTTTTCTGTTTTTTTTATTAAAGCCCTGAACACGATTTTATAGGAACTAAAAAAAGGCCGGCTCTATTCCTCCAAACGTTCGTGAAAATAAACTTGAACTTTGTTTCTCAGAATAGTTTCCGTTCTCGAGATTTGTTGATAATAAGCGAATGTAGGGGCCAGTGTGTGTGTGTATGTGTGTGTGTGTGAGAGTGCGTGAGCCGTGTGTGTGTGTCTGTGTGTGTGTAAGGTGTGAACGGGAGGGATTTTTTTTTACATTAAGTTTAAGGATTTTAGTTTTCGGCGCCGTGAACGTAGTCTGCAGGCTAGGTTCACGGCGCCGTGAATGTAGTTGGCAGGCTACGTTCACGGCGCCCTGAATGCAGTTTGCAGGCGCTGTTGAGGCTACGTACACGGCACTCAAGCTTTGTTTAGACGGAGCGTCCACTGCCGGTTTAAGGCATGATGCGGGGGAAATATTGAAATTCGTTAAGAAGAAGAAACTAAGCTTACAAATGTGGTAGCATCATTGGGTAGCATCAATATAAAAAGAGTGGAGAATTAAGTCATGAAGTAAAATTTTGAAAATTCTTTTGTATTGCTATGGTAACGCCTGCCATATTGGAATGTCATATATAGAAAATGCACACATTTCTAAAAAATCTATCAAAAGGACATGATTTTAAATGTTACAATAAGTGGTTTTGCAGCCTTCCGTGGCTGTTTTAGAGGATGGACTTGGCATTTTTGATGTAGGAGGAAAAACTTTTCCAGAGTCGAGGTCCTAAATATGGGAATATTTTGACCACAAAAATCTCAGATCCAAACAACGGATTAAATTTATAATAAAATCATTTATTTAAGATTTTTTTTGACGTCACTACTTATTACACTAGAATAATGTTTCATCTATCAGTATACCGAAAATTATGACAATATCTTAACAACTTTTCGCATGATAGATTTTTGTGTCCCCCCCCCACCCCCACCCCCTCCCCTTTGAAAGAGCCCAATTTGAGAGAAAACTCCTGAAAGTTTGGACGTGCAAAACTTACTGTAAACGTAGTCCGTTAACCGTGGCGTCCAAAAGAAACTTGAAAATGTAATCACCCAGTCATCGTGTTAAAGCCTTGCATTACCCACTCATGCAGCATACCAATTTAAATTTAAAGCTAAATAAATTCTTCATCATCTGACATATTAATATTTAATCTATTTTAAGAGACGCCCGAGATATTGTCACTCAAAATTGACCTTAAAAAAATAAGGCTTGGCAAAATTTTGTGAAATCAAAGAAACATAAAATTGTCTTTGCGCATTTATTGAAGAGTATCAATATTGATCGAATGGCGATATATTGAATGCCCAATGAATGTTGAATTGTGTCTTTGCAATAAACAATATTTTATTACGATATTTTGTCACCATAGTTTCAAACATAATGGAAAACAGAGCAATCACAGATACCACTCAAAACTTCGACTCAACACTAATTGTGTTCATTGTTATTTTGCTTAAGAACCATTGGCTTTGTGTTGTGCACGAAACCTTTCGGCATCAATTCAATTTAGTTTTGGACATATTTATCAGTCATTTCACTTCAAATGTCACAGAGAGTTGCAAACAAAGGGTCTGAATTGGGGGCAAAGTCGTTTTTCTTCAGCCGCAGTTTCATGGGACACATACCTTTAGGATTCATATCGGGGCTGTTTGCTGCTAACTATTCGAACGTTGACTTGATTTGGGATTTTAAAGAATTCTGTAATGGCATTGGCCGTATGAGAAAATGCCGTGTTTCGCA
>NW_004797275.1:2249101-2250906 GCF_000002075.1 Aplysia californica
CACGGCGCCGTGAACCTAGCCTGCAGGCTACACGGCGCCGTGAACGTAGCCACTGTGTTTAGTTTTTGCTGGGTGACTATACTTTAAATGCAAAATATGTTTACTGCCAAGGTCGAGCAAATGAAGTATAGTCCGGGAAGGTTGCCTCGACAACAACTGAAGTATCTGAATATTCAGACATTTAAAAATCTTTAGCTCTAAAAATTAAATTTGATGCAAAAAATGCTTCCTCCCAGTCCTCGCAGAAAGGCAGAATGAAAGGACGATGCCTAAATCTCGTAAATAACCAAAAAATCTGGAGATCGGAAACCGTTCGAAGAAATAGAGTTCAACTTTATTTTCCCTAACGTTCAGAGAAATAGTTACTTCGTTAAAAAAACGTTGCAAACGGTCCTGAACCGCCCGAATGACTATAAGAGCATGCATAAACAAAAAAATGAATGTCAAACAAGAATGGATAGCAGCCGCGAGATTCGAGTGATTCTATAAAAATACTGAGAAAACAAAGTTCTTTTCAATCTCATTATCTTGCAAAATATTGAAACAAGACAACAATGACAACATGACAACTGCACTGCTGCTATACTAACCATGTTTAGAAAAATGTCACCCTCCTATGACTTGTAGCGACTGTCAGGTGAGGAAGAAATTTTCAGTTCTCGTCTCCAAAGACGAAAGTCCACCCACACACTAGGTTTACAGCGTACAGCCAACAACACTACAAACAGCAACAAAGGGAAAAAAAGCAAGGACTCCAACAGTCAACAGGAAGAGGGCAACTCCCCCTTCTGTCACCACAGCATCAACACTATTATGTGTTCTTAATTGGAAAGCAGTTTTTTTAAGACATTAAGAAATGGGTGACAATGCAAGTAAAATGTCATTGATCCACCAGGTCACTGCACTGTGGATTATTCAATATTTCCTGCGACTCAAATCATGGGATGCATGTCCCTACCTGTGGTCTTCCAGGGAGTCTGAAAAGTAAAAACCACTATAGATCCAATAAGTAAGAGTGAGTCACCTTAGCCCGCTGCATAACAGCTATCACTTGGAGGCGTTCCGCCTCCGATAAGCCTGATAAATCAGGCAGTGCAAAGGTCAGATCATCTTCGTTGTCATTTGTGGCCATCATTTTGTTTGTTATCCGGAGTCCATATAGCCGGAAGTTTATCGGAAAAAGAATATTATGCCGTTTATTTTGAGAAATTAATTTTTGCGTGCACCATTTCACTCGCAAAATAAACCTCATTCCTTTCGCAAAATAATAATAATTATTATGATTGTTCTAAAGACGTACATGTCTAATTTAACTGTAAAATCAAGTGCGATGGAAAGAATTGCATTTGATTTTTCCTCAGTCTGTGTAGTTAGTTTGAAAGTTTTACAAAATGACTGAGTTGCAGTCGCATTAGTTTTCTGTTTATAGTTGTTTCTTCAATTTCCTTATATTTTGAGGATATGGGATCCGCCCCTCCTATTTCCTGGAGGCAAGCGGAAAGACGCACATTTTGACTTCCCTATCATTTTCGAGGGGCGTGTCACTTCGCCAGTATTGTCAACCTGACTATCTATGTGTCTCTCGATGTATCTGTAAGCGTGAGAAAACATAGTGTGCATTCCAGCATGTGCCTGTGCGTGTGTGTATTTTCTGTTATAAATGTGTGTGCGTACACTTATGCAGTAGATCTATCATGTGTATAATATGAGTGTGTGTGTGTGTGTGTGTGTGTGTGTGTGTGTGTGAGTGTCATATGTGGGTGTGTGTGTGTATCATGTATGTGTGTGTGAGAGAGAGAGAGAGA
>NW_004797275.1:2251006-2252282 GCF_000002075.1 Aplysia californica
TGTGTGTGTGTGTGCGCGCGCGCGCGCGCGCACGCGTTTAATAACTACATGTATTAGGGTGCATCGTCTCGGCTTTCATTCATATTCCTTCTTTTTCCGTCTTCCTTATCTTTACTGAGTCAACTTGAAGGAGCACTAACCGAAAGAGATATTATCTCAATTGTGTCTGGTGTAGAACTGTGAACTTGTTCATAAAAAGAAAGAAATTACGCGATAAACTGCTGTCCATTAAATGAAAAGTAAAAAAAGAGACAGATTCAAAATAAATCACAGCCCACCACAGATTCCGGGGAAAAACTACCCTGTCAAGTCAGATTTCTTACCCTCAGGCTACAGAGGAAGAAAGTAAGGCGCCTCTAACCACCTGCCCCACCACGAATTATTATGCTAAAAAGCGAATCGATACAAAGGTGATAAACTTTTAAAAAAAAAAATATTAATAAAAAGAATAATTCGACTTAAAGCACAAGTGGAAATTAATTAAACTTACTACTCGAGCCAGCGCCTTGCGAATCGACCTCCATTCTCAATCACAACACGCCGGGAATCGATTAAGTACGTGCACACGTGGCAGAATATGGATCTACGTGAGCGAGTTTTCTTCCGTGAGGCCAACCAAAAAAAAAAAGAAGAAGTAAAACTCTACACTGTATAGCCTACATACATATTTATATATAAATGTGTATAAGGGCCAAGCGTGTGAGCAGCTGGAAGAAGAGAGCGGGAGTGAGTCCGTGTGCGCCTAGTGTTTAGGAACCACAACAAAGGGTCATAATCTTATTATTATGTGTCGTTTTACTTACTTGTAGGCACCACGGAAAACGGAGGTAGAGTCTACAGCATATTTCAGCGGTAGAGGCCGACACATATTGGAGACTTATGCATCCGCGATGATACTTGCTTGTTCTTACACTTTACAAGTTTCTTTTTTCTTCTTGCTTGCACTTACACTTTTAAAAAATCTAGATTTATTAACTTAAAAAAATATTTTGAACATGTTTGCTGTTTGAGGCGATTTTAATTTACAAAAGTAGAATCCAGTGTTAGGAGACACAATAATCAATTTACCAATTCATGCCTATTGTAGTTTACGGTCGAAAAGGCAAAGTGTTTCATAGCCATCATTTAACCAACGCTTATACTGCCGTTATTATTGGGGCGGGGGTTGTTTTGTTTAAGTTTGTGTGTATTGTCTTAAATTGTGGTGTTCGATAATATGTTTTTTTGTTGTTGTTGGGTTTATTGGGGTTTTTTTTGTTTCTGGTGGTGGTGGTTG
>NW_004797275.1:2265555-2272557 GCF_000002075.1 Aplysia californica
CACACACACACACACACACACAACAACAACAACAACAACAACAACAACAACACCCCAACAACAACATCAACAACAACAACAACAAAAACTGAGACACTTTTTCGTCAATCCTCAAGATGAAAAACCGTTCTCCTGTTTTTTGTGTTTGTAGGTTAGACCCATCCTCTAACTGACAAAGTTGCCGTATCACAATAAATAGCTGTACTTACCACCAGTACTTGGCACCACGTCCGTTCCATCCCCATAATAGTGTCCTACAGAACTGGCCTTTTCAGCCTGAAGTATTATCTGGATCTTCAGGTCTAGCTGGTGCCGTTTGGCTGCCGAAAAAGTCCGACGGCATTTTGGGTAGAGACTCGGGCGAGTGGGAAGTGGACTAGGATTAAGAGGTGCGCTCGATCCTTTAGTGGCCCTCCGAGAGCGCCACCAGTGAAAGCATTGTGTGCACATTGTCATGACAACATAGTTGGCATTTCTGTAGTAAGTTAAATAAGGAAGAACGATAGAACACCGGTGTTCCCAGTGGAAGGGTAAAAAATAAGTGTCATCAGATATCTGAAAATATAACTTTAACATCAAATTTAGCGCTCTGAGAGAAACAACAATACATATGCATTGTAAACACATCTGTAGCCACGACATTGTCTAAACTCGCCTTATTACTTCATTTTAACATACTAGATCTAGATCTAACATGGAAGCAATCTAAATTCTTACCCTTTCGCGTAGGGTCTCAACGGAAGATCGAACCAAGTTCAATCATGACAGTGTTTAGAGATTGCTGTTAAATACGTAAACCTTCAGTCCGACTTGAAGAAAAGAAAAAAACGGGGGAAAAGAATCTTGATTTCATCATGTATGTGAGCTGACTCTTTCTGAGATCCACAAATTGTACCTATAGATTTGTAATTCATTCTAGTTCCAGTATCCTAGTTTGAGCACTCTGGCGTATTTCTGGTTCAACATGGAGCGCAAAATTTGAACCAAATAAAGGGCGAAGGAGGAAGGTGCAACGCGCACATAACTAGAATGAGACTGGTGTTTTCCACCCTTCTTTTTGCGTAATGGTGGGGCCAATGGTGAAAACGGTTGACAGCGATATTTTTATAATAATAGCTCGTCTGTCAATTCTGACGATGACCAACACATCCGAATACTTCTCTAGCGAAAAGGAAGAATTAGAAGAATTAAAGGTTAGGATGACTTGAGGCTTCGGCTGTGGCCGATGAGACTGATGAGTTGCCACACTTTGAGCACATGATAGCCCCACGTCGCTTTTGGATGTACGCAGTTTGCGGCTTCTCTCTTGGTTTCAGCATTTATTCTTATTCGTGAAGCCTCATAATGATTAATTGCTGCCTACTATGACTGCTGCTCTCCAGCTGGGTCTGTCAGGATTTAGACTCTCCCACCTTGAAGTATTTAGGTTGAAGCCCCTCAGAGATATTTTCAGGGTGTATTTGTTGCGTTTTTTGTGGGGGTGCCAACCTTGCGCTTTCCTGAGGACAGTTCAGAAAAGAATACTGTCTTTGGGATTCTGAAGTCAGGCATTCTTACAACATTGCCATCGGCGAATTTGAGTCATTTAGAGCTTAGAAAACATACTCTCGGCATTTGTCCGTTTAGGAACTCCGGTGTTGTTTCGAACGCAATGGGCATCCCTACTGATCGGGTAGCTAAGGTGAGATTTCTTTATGGAACGCTGTCCCAAAAAGGCTGCTGAGATACCATGAGTGCTACCGGATCATACGCAAGCCTGTTTCCAACGCATTCCCACGTCGCCGAAGGAATTTGATGGGGACAGACGACAAAAAGAGGGAAAGTAGACCTACCGGTTTATAAACGTAAAGACAAAGTAAAGCAGATGTTTGAATTGCCCTAAGGTTTGTTTAAAAAGTGAGAAAGAGAATGAGCAGCGCAAACATGAGACTCACACTCTCGCCAAGGTGCAATGATTCCGATGGCAAGATAAAGACGAGTCGATCAGATTAGTATCTATGTGCAGAAGTTTTATAAAGCGGAAAGAACGGCGACCATAACAGTGTGCTATCTAGAAATTCCAAAGTTATGCCACCTTCCGGAACGTTGTAAAAGCGGAAGGAACACACTAATAATAGGCTACAGTAAAAAAAAACCCACAAAAAAACAACAACAACAAAAAACCTTGTGTTTTATGTGAATGTCCGTACCATGTTTGCGAACGGTGCAGGAAGGCGTAAATCTGTGAGGCATTAGGAATTTACTTTAGAAAAGGATTTTCCCATAAGGCACTGAAGAAAGGAATTGTGCTGTGTTGTTTTCTGTTTACAACATTACTAGATCTAGTCACGTAACAATTCCATGACAATAAACACCACTTTTTCACCTGGTCTTAATTCTTGTTAGGAAAACCACATCTCTTCTTTGGGATCAACTCAGTATTTATATTCTTTGAATAAAGCAGTCCAAAGCACACTCGTATTCGTAGCCGTAACATTTCTGTTTAGTAACACCTTATTATGCGAATTATGGCATGACTCAAATTATCACAAAAAAGGAGATAGCGGAATACATGTACTTTATGCCAGTCTCATTATTCGCAATAAACAAGTGTCTTTGAGAAAAAAAACATCTGCCATACTCAGAGAAACTAAGCAGGCGTGCCATGAAGCCCACTCGTGTCTCTTTGTTTTTTTGTGTTTTTTTTATAAACAAGTGTTTTTGTAAACAGACAGCGCTGAACCCACAAGCATCTGTTATGTGGCGGTTAGGTGCTTGGCTTTTGCATGTAGTGGACCCGAATTCGATTCGCGTGTGGGGAGAATTTTTATCGATTATCTCGGTTTTTGTGCTGGGATGTTGTATCCCTCTCAGACCGGTTTGACATCGACAGGCGGGGTCGAAAAACGCTTCTTAAATTATCTAAATCAAATGTTTCCATGGGTGACATAAAACACACACAATACATAAAAAAACAACAACTGGACTTTTAATTCAAAGTTTTGAAGCTATTTTCGTGTATTGTGAGACGACTGCAGGAATTGAAGCCACGCCTATGATCTGGGAAGAAACCTAGGTATGAAACAGTTTCTGGGTGCTCGTTAGCTCCGTTGACATCAAGCTGGTCTGTCGTGCGGATGGCCGTGGTTCGAATCCTCCAATAGGGCGCTCTTGTTCTTGGATTGTTCAGGGTTGTTTTTTTCAAGGCTGTCAATGCACTTGGGTGGGTCCTGTCGGAGACTAACGTCATTTTCAAAAGTCTTGCCTCTATAATAAAGTTACAGAGCAGTTGAAAGAGGAGTCTGACCTTTACAGCTATGGCTAAACGGTTCCCTGTTGAAACTTTCAAGACTTAGAAATTCAAGTCAACATTGTTGGTACATGTATCAATCTCTTCCATGTACTCACTCGTACCGACTATTTTTAAGTACGCATTATTACTACTACTACTGCTACTGCCACTGCTGCTGCTACTATTACTACTACTACTACTACTACTACTACTACTACTACTACTACTACTACTACTACTACTACTACTACTACTACTACTACTACTACTACTACTACTACTACTACTACTACTACTACTACTACTACTACAACTGCTGCTGCTGCTGCTGCTGCTGCTGCTGCTACTACTGCTGCTGCTGCTACTGCTGCTACAACTAAAACTAAAACTACCACTACAACTACTACTACAACTACTACTACTACTTGCGAGGATGCGAGTTTACGGGTTTCGAGACTGAGCCCAGCCCGAAGTTGTGTCCTTGGGAAAGGCACTTTACACGAATGTTTCTCACTCTACCCAGGTGTAAATGGATACCCGGCCATAGACAGCGAAAGATCCTGTCAGTACGTTAATGTTAATGCTTTAGCACCTGAAAAATGACAGCTTGCACCGCATGCTTCCCAGGTATTTGATATTGTTTTAGAATGCTTCCAGGTCTGCTGGGATAATTAAACACAAAGAGCTCGCTGTTGAGCTGGGATTTGCGGATCAAATTTATTATTATCATTATTTTTTTTTATATTAAAAAAAAATAAATTATATTATTATTATTATTATTATTATTATTATTATTATTATTATTATTATTATTATTATTATCATTATCGTTATCACCATCATCATCATTATTATTATTATATTATTATTATTATTATTATTATTATTATTATTATTATTATTATTATTATTATTATTATTAATATTATTATTATTATTATTATTATTATTATTATTATTATTATTATTATTATTATTATTGTATTTTTTAAAAATTTATATTATTATTATCCCTCCTATTTTAGGTCTTTTCTATAACCCGAATCAATGTTGAGGTAGGCACTGGAGGGGATTATAAACTCCCCTTTACTCCTTTCAAAAGTGATAAGAACCAATTCAGAATAAAGAAAATGAACGGGCGCCAGTTTTGTAGTAGTTAGTCACTTCGTAGTCGGGCACATGAGACCCCAGTTTGATTCCTGAACGTGGAGGAGTTTTTATTGAGTAGCTTGGTCTTTCTGCTGGGATGTTGAATCTCTACCAGCCCGGGTTGGCGCTGGCAGGCAGGATCGGAGGCCTTCTGCCTAATTTTATTTAAATTGCGTCGATGGGGGTGTAAAAATACTTAGATCTGCGACATTCCAGTAATAGCAGACGCTTTAGATGTTCCTCTTATCAACTTCTGTTCTTATCTGTGTACCCCTTGGGAGACTTCAGCAGCTGTTAGTCTTGTGTATTCAGGAACATGTAATGTGTAGCTCTTTATCTGTGGCGACACGTTCTTCTTTAGTACAGGATAGTATAGAGATCACTCTGGCACTGTTGCTTTGCGCAAAACTCTTATGTATTATCAGAATCGCCTCAAGCACTCGCTGAACGAAAGTAATTTTAACAGGATTAGGTTACATTCGTTCTGAAAACTGGTGTCTGTGGTGTAGCGGCCAGACACTTCACTCTCGCCGGCAGAAGACCCGAATTTGATTCCTGAGTAGAATTTTTTTTTAAATTGCATATCTCGGACTGTCTGCTGGGACACTGTAGCCTATCTCTTTTATCCAGGTTGTCACTACGCCTTCTCAAAAATTTAAATTATGTCGATGGGCGTGTGCGTTAAAACACCTACATAAAAAGTTCTGCGACAAAGTTCTCAAACATACTTAGAGAACGTGCATTTTAAAATAATTAAATATACTACATGTACTTAAATTTTCGAGTTCAGGGGTTTAATAGTCCCAATGTGTAATACCAACTCACCAGTTTGAACAAAACTTTTTATATTAAGCCAAGTGAAATCACACAGAATCAAACAGTTTTCCACAGAGTGCAATGATCAAACAATCTATCAAGCAATGAGAAATAAATAGCAAAAAAGTAAAATAAAATAATAATTTAAAAATAGCAAAAAGTAGATATAGAAAGATTTTCAGCAGCTGAATAGCTGTTTCTATCCCAGAATCTTTCAAACTAGCACACACATACGGCTCATTGCAATGCTCGCACTGTTTTCAGTCAACTTATATATTACTTTGTAGAGACATCTTTCGCAGGAAATTGAACAAGTGGCCTCAGCCACTTTTGCTTTCCTGTGTTTTACCTTCCTCGTTTCTTTGGGCTGTAGTCTTCATGACGTAATTCTGAAGCTGTTGACAATATTGACAATTGAGATCCTGGAGCTGAAGTAGATCTAATAATGTCGTAACGCCCGGGCTTGGGAAGGGAGTGAACTGTCGTGTCTCAAGATTACTACATTTCATATGAACGAAAGAACAGATTTTCTCTCAAACTTTCTGATCAGATCACCGGCAATAACCTTAATTAAGCAACACATCATAAGATTCTAACTATGTTTGGGTGGTTTGGACAATTTGGAGTAACAAGAAAATTCTAAAGGTATACGCTTTCTTTTCAGTAAAGGTCTACCTCAGCCCTCCATTCTGAATTTACTTGACCAACTTCGCATACCCGGGGTCTCTCTCTATTAATTTCTGTGGCGCCAACAAAGGGGTTGCCGTGACGTCATACGGAGAAAACGATTCAACTTATTTAGAGAATGCGCCAGGGGTTGAGGGGGATAGAGTAGACTTTTATCGTATTTTCCAGTGCACCAAATTTTTAGAGCCTAACTGGCGCACAAAACCATAATTTCTTTTTTAAAGTTCAGAGCAGTGCAGAAAGTCCGTTTAATCTGCAGTTGTGATGTGTGTGTGTGTGTGTGTGTGTGTGTGTGTGTGTGTGTGTGTGTGTGTGTGGCTGATGTCAGAGAAACTGGGGCAAACAAACTGTTAGTTTCTCCTCCTGGAGAATCGGCAAAAGTAGATTTCGTATCCCCCACTCCCGCCCCCAGTCTAAGAATTAAATAAGTGAACACGTCTCACGTCGTCACTGCGACTCAAGAAGTGGCACCACAGAGAGTACGGACCCCGGATGGGTGTAGTAAGTCAAGTAAGTTCAGAAGAGGGGGGGGGTAAATTGATTTCTACAGAACAGACAAACGAAATATATTTTTTTAAACATCAGGGATGGTGGTAACGACTACAATATTGCACGTGGATTGTCACAGACATTTTCTTAGAAAGTATAGTCGTGTCCCATATTTGCTGCCAAAGATTATTTCCTGGTGAAATATGGCATTCTGAGATACAACACGTTGCTTAGCTTTGCAGATGTTTTGTGCCCCTATCGACACAATTAAATTAGATCAATAACATTTTGGAGGCAGGCTGATTTGACCCAGCCTGTCACGACCAACCTGGGCTGAAAAGGGCGTAGTGCTCTTTGATGGGTAGAAAGAGGCTTTAAATCAAGTTATATTATATTGCCACTAAAAAAATAGTAGTTTGGTACAGATGAGCTAAAAATTCATTACATTCTTTCTCTTTCTTTTTATTTGTCTGAACTAAAGAAGGTCTAGAATCAACTCTGTCTAGGATTTGTACGAAATACTTATAACCACACATATTACTAGGAGGCCTTTCTGTTCTCCCTCCCTCCCTCCCTCATCCCCCTCCCCT
>NW_004797275.1:2274447-2278670 GCF_000002075.1 Aplysia californica
GGTGCAGGAGACACGGTGAGAGAGGCTTTGGTGAACTTTTTTAAGGAGGGGGGAGGGGTGTCTGGTTTTAAATTGACGATTTTTGGTCAATTTATTGGCTCCGAACTTTTTACGTATAATAATACTCCAACCACTTGTAAATCTAAAAAGGGCTTATTCTTTGTGTTACAATCATCATTTGTCAGATTTTCTGTCCTTGAACTTTCATTTTGCCTATTCTGTAACAGAATGTCGTTTTTCTCAATACCTAAATAACATTTTTGATGTTTTTTCGCATTTTCTTTTCTTTTTTGATTCCAATGAAATTTTCAGGGTTTATTATCCATACCATAACTGAACTTTTTACAGGTGGAAAATAAAATCGATGCATTCATGAGTGGGTTACTTGGATGAATATGTAATCGAATTCACAGGCATGAGTGGGTAGGTCAGTTATCCATCTCTAACTTTTTTCCTATTCAAGATATCCAAGTCCCAAGTTTATGAAATTTTGTATTGAGTATATCTATCACCATACCAAATTAAATTTGTTGGTAAATTTATAAAAAATCCTTTTTACTTTTATGAAAGCTGTTTAGTTTCAATATGGCGGCCGTTACCATGGCAACCATAGACTTAAACAAAAGAATTAAAGATGCATTTAACATACGTTTTCCTGTTATACCTGATTGCTAGAAGGCTTTGACTAAAAAGGCCATATAGTTACCGAGATAAGTTTATAAACCAGCCCCCCCCCCTCCTTAAAGTATCAGCTCATACAGGCGGCAAGTGGAGCACACATACATGGTAGGACTTGTGAATAGCACGGCTTGTATACTTTGCTATTTGCTGCTATAGCTTTTGCTTGTGATAATATCGCTATTTCAGTGGTTTGGTACTGTATACTCATGATGAATACGTACGCCTAGGACGACAACGACGATGTTGAAGACGATTTTACTAGTTCAGATAATGATGATGATGCTTTTTTAAAAATTTCCTTAATGGGCCTGGTGGACTCCACTAAGAAATCTTTGAGCAAGAGCGAGGCTCTTTTTCGACTACATTTCATTATACTCATAGGCACCCCCACTCGTCCGAATAACTCCATTAGAATTGCCATTGTTCCTGGACATTCAAACAAATGTTGGTGATGATGCTGATTACGGCGAAGACGATGATGGTGATGATGATGGTGATGATGATGATGGTGATGATGATGATGGTGATGATGATGATGGTTGCCATTATTTTTATAACTGGTTCCAAAAATCTGCGCTATAAAACATACAAATCTCTACCCCAAAGTTATCTCCAGTACAATCGAAAGACCTTGTTTGTATGGAGTAAAAGCTTTGCTTATTCACTTGATTGTTTGGGGGTCAAAGAGTATAGTTTCGTCTGTCGTTAAAAAGTAAAAAAGTTTTCTTTGTTGTTTTTTTAAACAGCCCTTCAACACTTCATCGCTCTAACGCACAAAGAGCCCATATCAATCTCATTCTGAATTAAAATAGAGAACATATATTAACTGCATGGAGTTTATAGAACAGGTGTTAAATACACATGTACATGGAATTTATTTAAACTACACATGTCAGTTACGTCCAATTTATTTAAAGAACATGTGTTAGATACATGTAACCTATGTAGAGAACACATATTTATAAACTAGACTAATAAATGTCTTTTTAGATACAGGAATTCATAATATAAGGAACACGTGTTTAATAAAAGAAATTTAGATAAGGAACATAGTGAATACATGGAGTTTATATAGAAAGCACTTGTTAGCCACATGAAATTTATGTAAAGAACACATGTTAGACAGATGAAATTCTCATAAAGAACATGCGTCAGATACATGGAATTAATATAAAGAACAACAGTTAAACAATGGAATCTATTAAAAAGAACATGCGGCATGGTTACATGGAATTTATATAAGAACACATGTTAAATGAAGAGAATTTACTTGAAGAACATAAAACTATATTGGTAGTTGCTTCTAGGAGACTGTGGTGTCTGATATTATACCAAGTGCACATTGCAGAACGTTTTGTCAGGTCCAGATATGATATGGTTTGAAATCGTTGCAGGCGGTCTGATTTTCCTTCAGGGAGGGGCAAAAGCTACCACCGTGGCAGAATTATTTTTCAAAAATTTAAACGTGTTAAATCATCTAGGTTCCAATAAGGTCCAGTTTGTTGAAAACAGCCAATAACAAAGCGAGTAAATCTACATGCTCCATGACGTGGAGGGGGCAGATTTTTTTGGTGTTAATGTAGGGTGTTTTTTTACGCCCCCTTCGACACGATTTAGATAATTAAGAAGACAGGCTCCTGCCCCTATCAGATCTTTGGTTTACGTTCGGAATGTGTAATATTATGTCTTAATGGAATTCGGGATCAAATTTGATGCAATGTAACAATGCAGAGATCAGTTTATTGATATGATGTGCACTTTTCAATGCCATTACGCTACCCGACCAAATCCGATGTGATCATTTATGTGACCAATGGCTATCCGCTCTTCACTCCCAGGTGTGCTCAACATTGGCTCGTTGACCTCCAGGGTAGTGTTGTCAGTGGTCGATTTTTCCGGAGGGAGATGAGCCTTGCAGAATTTGTAGGTGACCATGGCACAATGGGCGTGGCTTAACATGTTTGAGGCTGATCGGAACCGGTCTCTGAGGATGTGAAAATTCATTTTGAGTAGCTGGTTAAGTTAATTAAGCACGATCAAGTGTGTGATCGTTTGAAAAAAAGTAAGTAATGTCGTTTTCTAAATGAATTGTTTAATGGATAAGCGCCGGGGGGGGTCTTAATATATAAGCCTATTTGGAAAACAGTGTTTTCCTAATTTGGGTTGAAATGACGTTAAAATGGAAGCTAAAACGTCATGTTTAAGATTCTCAACTAATATAAATAGAACCTATGAGGTGGTGGTGGTACTTTGGGCTTTAGGAAAAAAGGGGAGGAGGACTGGTTTCTAATACTAAAGAAGGGTCATCCCCCCCAATAAAAAAAGTTAATAAAAAACCAAAATTAACCTCACCCCCACCCCACACCCAACAACAATAAATAAACACACACAGACACTCAAAACAACAACGAATATGACCTTCTATTACTAAAACTAAACTAAACAGCCTGCGAAAACGGCCGGGGGCACACTCGGTCTACAAAGTTGTGCGACAATCCAAATTTTGCTCCCAATTTCGTGAGGGCTTTGAAAAGTTGCGTAATCCCATATCCCATTGTTGGAAATTTTTTAGAATTTGATTCGCACCTCTGCTAGTGTAAGTGGTTGATGCCTTTTCAGCTTGCATGCTAGAGACGTGAGTTCGATTCTGCTAACATATTTTCGTCTCTCTGATGGGAAGCTGCATCCCACTACAAGAAGCAGGATCGAAACAGCGTGCCTCTTTAATGATCTAAATATCGTTGATATGGCGTAATTAAACCAAGATAAGGAAAGGTGGACAGTGTTTGTTCGTGGCTTATTCCCTGATGCAGGGTGAGAGAGTTATTGATGGTGATGATGATGATGATGATGATGATGATGATGATGATGATGATGATGATGATGATTATGATGATGATGATGATGATGATGATGATGATGATGATGATGTTGATGATGATGATTTTTTGTGTGGTTTCCTTAAGGGGCCTAGTGGACCCTACGAAGAAATCTTCGAGCGAGAGCGAGGCTCTTTTTCGGCTCCATTGTCATTATTCTTAGATAGAGGCACCTCTACTCGTCCAAATAACTCCATTGGAATTGCCATTGTTCCTGGCTATTCAAATGTATGTTTGACATCCTCCTCTTCATGGCTGCATCTTCGGCAACGTAAGCTGAGCTCTTCATTTACAAAATTCTTATTATGCCATCTCAGGCTCCAATGATGGTCCTCCCACAGTCTCGCTAGCCTAGCTCAACCTGGTCCCAGCGACATGATGATGGTGATGACGAGGATGATGATGATGATGGTGATGATGATGATGATGATGATGATGATGATGATGATGATGATGATGATGATGATTAATCAAAACATTTAGAACCATAATTTACAATAATGCAATTGTGTTCCTTACAAAAGCCACTCAGTGGCGAAGAGCAGTCCGACAAGCTGTACAGGAAGACCAATAGCTGTGAGGTTAATGACTACAGATACCACGCCGGCACTAGGTACTGAGGGGATGGCCACTGAGATAAATGTCGTGATCACCCTGAAGAGG
>NW_004797275.1:2279994-2285324 GCF_000002075.1 Aplysia californica
AATAACTCCACCATTTTTCATCCAATCTTCATGAAATTTTCACAGAATGAAGAGAAGGGGTAATACTAAAAATTTGTCTGTTGAATTTTTGATATATGGAATAGACTTTTGTTGTTGGTGTCTGGAGTGTGGATTTTCAAGGATTTTTCGCACACTTGAATGCTACTTCAGGAAAAAATTCATTAAAAATTTTCTAATTCGATTAGGAAAAAAACAACATACAAAGTTTTAGATCTAATGTTTGTGAACACGCATGCAAAAAAACAACAATCAATTTCCATTAGCAATAAGTGTGGTATTCATTACGTAAGACATGTCAATAAAATCCAATACGGCGGCGTATCCATGGAAACGAAACTTTTTTCTCAAATTTGATTGCGGATTTTAAGACCCCTTACTATGCTTGTTATATGTGTAAAATTTGGTAAAATTCGGTCCAGTAATAAGCGAGGTAGCCTCCAGGTGTAGCCCCCCCTTAATGCTACTCCTTTCATGTGGTAACACCTCTAATCTGTGGCATTTACATGACCTATTTGTGTTGCAGCAAGTGCCGTAAAACTCTTTCTAAAACAAACGAACAAACCAACCAACCAACCAACAAACAAGTTTTTACCACAGAAGTACGAAGGTGCCTGCGTGTAACTCTTCATTCGACAGCTGACCGACAAAGGTGCAGGCGGACATGATGAACACACAACTCCCGTCTCTGTTGATGGTTGAAGCGAAGGGCACAACGAAGCGAGTGATTCTCTTGTCAAGACCGCTGTTTATCTCCAATGTCGATAGTGTCTCTGGAATAGCTACAGCTCTGCATGTTTCGTTGTTGTCATCATCATCATCGTCACCATCGTCGTCGTCGTCGTTGTTGTTGTTGTTGTTGTTGTTGTTGTCATCATCGTTGTTGTTGTTGTCATCATCATCGTCGTCATTGTTGTTGTTGGTGGTGGTGGTGATAAATAAGACATAAGGTATGAGACAGATGTAAAACAAAATTTCTTCAGTGTTGACAATTCCTCTTGGATAGCTACAGCTCTGTGGGTTTCATTATAGTAATTGTCATCGTCATCATCATGGTCATCGTCATCGTCTATCATCGTCATCGTCGTTTAGTCGGTGGTGATAGATAAGATATAAGATACAAGATATATTATTATGAGATAGATGTAAATTCTTTAGTGTCGACAATGTCTCCTGGATAGCAACAGCTCGGTGGCAGTCAGTGGGTTTCGTTATTGTCGTCATCATCGTCATCGTCTTTGTCGTCGTTTTTGTTATAGTCGGTGGTGATAGAAAAGATATAAGATATGATATGAGACAGAAGTAAAACGTTTAATTTGTATCGACAAGGTCCCTGGGATAGCTACACCTCTATGGGTTTTGTTATGGTCATCATCATCGTCATCGTTGTGGTTGTAATCGATGGTGATAGATGAGATGTAAGTTCGATATAAAAATATTTTCTTCAGTGTTGACAATATCTCTGGGATAGCTACAGCTCTGCGTGTTTTAATACTGTCGTCATCATCGTCATCGTCGTTTAGTTGGTGGTCATGGATAAGATATAAGATAGATGTAAAACATTTCTATAGTATCGACAATGTCTCTGGGATAGCTACGGCTCTGGGGGTTTCGTTATTGTCATTATCATCGTCGTCGTTGTTGTTGTTGTCGGTGGTGATAGATACGATATAAATATGAAATAGATATAAAACATTTCTTTAGTGTCGATTATGTCTCTGGCATAGCTACAACGCTGTTGGTTTCGTTATTGTAAACATCATCGTCGTCGTTGTCGTTATTATTGTAGTCGAATGCGATTCATAAGAAATAAGATCGACATAAAATGTTCTCCAGTGTCGACAGTGTCTCCGAGAAAGCCACGGCTCTGCGAGTTGTGTTATCGTCATAATCATCGTTGTAGTTGTTGTTGTTACATTAGGTGGCGATAGATGAAATATAGGATGGACACCAAAAAATTCTTCAAATCGACAGAGTCCCTGGGAAAGCTACGGTTCTGAGGGATTCGCAATAGTCATCGTCATGGTCGTCGTCGACACCGGCGTTGTTGTCGTTGTTATATTCTTCGGCGATAATAGACTGTAAATGATATTAGATACATAATTTAAAAAATGGATATAAAAACTGAAGATATTCGATCCTCTGTATCTGAGAAGAGATGCTTCTAGAGGTAAAAGTAAACTTGCCCCCTCCATTCGGAATTCACTTGACCTTCCACTCAAAGTTGGGGTTTCTACTCTCAGTGGAGCTCACATTTATTGGATAGCCAATAAGTCAAGCTTATTTTAAGAAGAGAAGACTAACCTGTCTAGAAATGGAGCAGAACTATTAATCGGAAAAAGAAATCAAATGTGAGGCTGCGTTGTGAGACCAGGCGCTCGTCAAAATACAGAAATCGAAGAAAAGGGGAAATTTTCCTAAATGCTGGAAATTTTTATCGAATTTTAAATAATATTTTGAGCTCAACCTCTTTTATCTCCCTATAAAAACACATTTCCATGTGAAATTTACTGAAAAACATTGATTAAGGACACAAAATATGTCATTTGTCTGTTTTCAAGGGCTCTTTAGCTATAATCTGGAGTTACCAAACTTTGGCGGCCATTTTCTCCTTAATATTACCACTGAAACCAGGCGACCTTACTTCCTTCAGTCGCAAATATCTTGGGTTTTATTCAAGATAGACGGATGTTTATTTCATTGGAAGCAAGGCAAATAAATTAGCTTTCAGATGGTACTATAACTCCACATGCCCAAAAATTGACGAGCGCCTGATTCCACTGCGTTGTGACACAAATGCTAACGAATAAGAAATAACAGGTCGAATGAGCAGTTAAGAAAAGCAGACCGACATGTTTCATGAAGAGATATTGTTTGAGAAGGAGGTGATGTAGGAAAGGAGGGGGGAGGGGGGGAGTGAATAAAAAAATTGACATTAATTGTCAATTGCGGCAATGTATTTTCCTGCTCAGTAAACACTATGTTTTCTAAAAGGATGATTGTAATATTATTATTGTAAGTGGTTTACACCTCCCCTCGCTGCTCCCCAAAATAGGCGCGCAACACAATTAGCCTCTTCAAGGTGGCAGTAGTGGGTGCTGGCTTCAAAAAGGCTGACAAGAACTTGGCTGTGCTCTGTGAAGTTGTACGCTCAAGAAATCAGTTTGATTCCAACGAGGGGAATTCGAATTTTTCGAATCGATCATCATCATCATCATCATCATCATCATCATCATCATCATCATCATCATCATCATCATCATCATCACCACCATCATCATCATCATCATCATCATCATCATCATCATCATCATAGCCTTTCTCACCCTGTACAGCTGGTATAGGCCACGGACAAACCCTCTCCACCTTTATTTATTCTGGGCTAGCCTTTTGATGTTATTCCACGTCTACTCACTTTTCAGTACATCAGTTTCTGTTTTTAAAAAATATTATCTCTGTGTCTTTTTTTGTCCTGACGCTGGGAGGTTGACTCCGCCCAATCCGGGTTGTTTTATGACAAGCAGGGTCGAAACAACCCGCCTCCTTATTCAGCAAAATTATGTTGATGGGAACATATGTCATCTACTCTACAATCGGTCAAAATGTTATTTTTTTTCATTTTTGCCGTCTTTCTTTCTTCTTTTCTCTCCTCTCAGTTCTCTTACTTACGAGCTGGCAGCAGCAAAACTGACGAGCCACGGGCGACCGAGAGAGAGCAAGAAGCGGTACGGGTTTTCCCGCACCAGCACAAAGTAAACGATAGGCACCAGAACGATCTGGTGAATGGCGAGGCCCGCCAGCACAGTCAGAGAGAACATGCCAAGGGAGCGCACCGCGCTGTCCAGATCTGACGTCTGCAAGAACGCCGTGGCGATGAGGGAGGCAACTCCTACTGGTGTGAACCTGGAGGGAGGAAAAGATACCACAGTACAGTCGAAATTGTCCACAACGGCCGCTTTTTGTCCGGGAGAAAAGTGGTTGTTTTTTTATTGTTTTGTTTTGGTATGTGATGTATGGCGCTCACAACTGCATAAGGTCATATGAGCGCGCGGGACACCTAATACTTTTAGTTGGTAGGAAATTTTGAATTTTGCTCGGGGCGGCCGAAGCCTACTCTTATCGATTTTAGACCACCAAAGGATCTTTAACGTGCGCAACTTGCACACGGGACCTCCGAGATTTTCGCCCTTGTCCGAGAAGGCTAGGTGTAGATCTTTCCTACCAGAAGATCAGGGGTGTGGCAGAAAGACCACTGTAAGGAGTCAAGGAGTATCAGTAAAAAGGCTGCAGAAAGAGTCAGGAGCCCAGAGGAGGGGGCAAAGGAGGTGAGGGAGTGGGGGCAGAAAGAGGAGACGAAAGCAGACGACAGAATGTTGCTAGAGAGCAGGAAAGGAGGTGAAAGGAGACAATTTTAGAGAAGAAAATGTTTTGGTCGCTATCCGGATTCGAACCCGGGACCTTTGAATGAGAGGCCAACACCTTAACCTCTAGGCCACGAGAGCCCACGTATTGGTTTTGGACAGGTGGACGCCTTGGACAGTATCATTCATCATCGTCATCATCACCCAGTGCCAGATCTGCGGCAGACATCGGCGATCATGGTTCTCCATTTATACCTTGCTTGGATGCTCTTAAAAAAGCTACGTTACCCTGATCTTTCCCCGATACCCATTTTGTTTAGGTTCCCTAAATAGGTTGCTCTGAGCCTACCCCTTACTCGTTTGCCATCAGTTTTGCCAGTGAGGCCAAGATGTTCAAGACCTTTAGGTCTATTCAGGGGTCCCAAAAAACTGCATTTGTCGTTTCCTGATTGTTTTTAACAGTGAGAGTCCCACGTGGGGTTAATCAAGTACTCTTGCTCATTTGGTTTCTTTCCTTTTTCACGATATTCTCAGTAGGCTCCTAAGAAACCACTTCTTAGTTGCTTCATTATGATGAAAAAACAATATATAAAAAAGTCAACATAGGGCCAGGCGTGGGAAGTGGGCTATTGTACAGGTGATTGTTTTGGACAAATGACCGTCAGCAGCAGGTTCGACATACCTTGGTTCTGTTTCATGACTACCTCATTTCTTTTAAACTCTTCTATTTTTTAAAATGTAAATGCACCGGTGGAGATGCGAAAGGCAGGGTTGGGGGTTGTGTGTGTACGAGTGAAAACCTGCATTTTAAGACAAACATGAAAAAGTTTATGGAGATAACATCGTGCGTGTGTGTACGTGTGTGTGTGTGTGTGTGTGTGTGTGTGTGTATGTGTGTGTGTGTGTGTGTGTGTGTGTGTGTGTGTGTGTTTGGGTGTGTGTGCGCCCGCG
>NW_004797275.1:2287924-2291231 GCF_000002075.1 Aplysia californica
GTGCCCCCAATTAGCGCAGTTGGAATAACAAGGTGATGGCCCAGTTATAAGGCTATCATACTACCAGAAGAGAGTGTTCAGACCACAGAATTCGAAAAAGAATAGAGTCTACATATTTTGATTTTTGTACATGGTTATATCCATACTCATTTGTAAGTAGTGCTTTTTTTAAAATGTAAGTGTTTACGCCCAAGCACCAATTAGAATATTAAGGGTCTGGGTTTCGACCCTGCCTGTCAGGACCAATCCGGGCTGAGAGAGATACAATTACCCAACAGAAAGACCAAGATACTTGATAAAAAATTCTCCCCACACGGGAATCGAACTCAGGTCTCTTGCATGTTGCGGCGAAGCGCCTAACGACTACACCGGAGACGCCAGTTGTAGTGAGTTACCGTATAACTACTTTGGAAAATTGTTGACAACAACATATTATATCCGCACAAAGGGAGTGGACACAGCAGACTACCGTTTTGCAAGATGGGGGAAAATACATCAACATTTACCAGTGGGCTTTTTGCGGAGACACACACACACACTCTCTCTCTCTCACACACACACACACACACACACACACACACACACACACACACACGCGCGCGCGCGCGCGCGCGCGCACATTCACACACACACACACAGAGAGAGAGAGAGAGAGAGAGAGAGAGAGAGAGAGAGAGAGAGAGTCAGATTGACAGTCTGTCAGACAGACATACTTATAGACAGACTGATTGATTGACTGATAGACAGACAGACAGACAGACAGACAGAGACAGAGACAAGGACAGAGACAGAGAGAGAGCAAGCGAGAGAACGAGAGAGAGCGAGCGAGAGAGAGAGAGAGAGAGAGAGAGAGAGAGAGAGAGAGAGAGAGAGAGAGAGAGAGAGAGAGAGAGAGAGAGTTTGCGTATTGGCGTCGTGAAGAGTGTTTTCTGAAGTACAGACGTCAACAAAAGTTAAGGACCACTTTGATAGACAGTTCTAATTTTTAAAATTATTCGAAAAAAAAGACAGCAAGGAATGTTTCAAAATTTTTTGCTCTGAAAGTGTTAATGGGTTACCAACGCGTACTGCAAAGCATCCTAAAGGACCAAAACCACCACGTGCAGCACGGAAATCCTCGTGGAATTTTAGCCAAATTTGCTGTTTTTTTATCGACTTGTGTGCGACTCCAAGGACTTTCCTCAGTTAAAATTTCTGGTGCACGTCATAAACAGACGTACGGTCTCGACCTGTGCTCACTTTGGTGGCAATATAAGCCACCGTTTGCGCAATATCCGGTATCGCATCAACATACCACAAAGACGAAAGCTGAAAGACTTTGATCGTGCCAGAGCTATGGCATGGCTGGAGGATGGAGTTGAAATCCGAGAAGTTGCCAGAAGGCTCGCAGTGTCATACTCTGTCATTGTCCGCCTGAGGCAGCACCATCACGCCACTGGATCAGTCCAAGAACGCCCATTTGCAGGTCGACCCAAGAAGACCACTCACAGTGTTTGCAAGTGATCCGTAACTTTTGTTGAAGTCTGTACAATAACACTCCATTATTTTGTTCGTCCCTGAATGTTCTCATTTACTCATGTTCGAGATACCACAAGCACAGAAAACAGGAAATACTCCGTAATTAATTAGAAAGAGTAATTAAATAGTGACAGGCGTTAATCAAATTAACCACCAAGGAAATATTTTTATAATATCACGGGTAATCATAAGCATTAGACGACATGTTGTTAAATCCAGACCTCTCAAGTTGTTGAGGAATATTGGTTCGAATGTGCTTTTTTTTATGAAGGTGTGTTACACCCCTATCGACATAATTTAGATAAATTAAAAATGGGCTTTCAAACTTTACGGGCAGGGCCAAGCCGGGCTGAGAGGGATACAACATCTCAGTAGAAAGACCTAGCTATACTAGGTACTCGATAAAAATTTTCTCCACATCCGGGAATCGAACTTGGGTCTCCTGTGCGCAACCACGAAGTGGCTAACCACCACACCACAGACGCTGCTAACGTGCCTTTGATGAAATAAACGGACTACAATCAATGACTGTTCTTATAGATGGTCTTAGATTTTCAGAACTTACTTGACCTGCAAAGCACATCCAGGGTCTCCCGTTACTTTTACACGGGGCCAACTTTGGGCAGCCAGTATGTCATACGCGATAGACGATTTTGGCGTATTTTAAGAATTGAGGGTTTGGAAGGGGGGGGGGGGGAGTTGTGAGAAGCAAACATATCGACTGCTCAATATAAGGCTCCGTCATACGTCACTTTTCAAAATGCCGTATCATCATAATCGTCATCATCAATGCCTTTCTCACCCTTCATCAGGTTTTAAGCCACGAAAAATCACTTTCATTTTGTTTCTATCCTGGGCCAGCCTATTGATGTTATTCCATGTCTTCCCACTTTTCTCTACATCAATTTCTGTGATTTTTTTCAAGGTTCCACGCGGTCATCTCCTTAATTTTTTACCTTGCAGATTCCAATCCTAAAATGGTGTATTGCACAAAACAGTCAATAAACTAATAAAACCAGATCTGGCTTTGTGAAACTAAAACAAGTTACCTAGCACGTTGGTGGAGTTTGCTGTTCCGAGACCTTTGGTTCGGTTCATCCTCGTCACGTTCTGAATCTCCCATGTTACGTTTGGAGGCTGACCTGTGAAAGAATGGCATGCGCTGATGAATCTTTTTCATCTTGCAGAAGATGACATTCCTTTCAAACATCTGTCGTGTTATCTCTCCACCTTCCTTTCATTGTATGTTATTCTTTTGTAACACCTCTAATCCTCGGTACTTACATGACCTAACTGTGTTGCAAGTGCAGTAAATATCTTACTAAAACAAAACAGAAAGATGGCAGAGGATGATAAAAAGTTGTAGCGAGATAGAAACACTTTAGTGCCTTGATGGGAGGATATCCTATCCTTTCCCTTCCACAGTCCAATAATTTTCCAATGAAAAAAACAACAACAACCAAACTTAACAAACAAAAAAGTCCAATTACCCCCCCCCCCTTTCCCCGCACACACACTTACACACACACACTCACACACACACACACACACACACACAGACACACAGACAGATACAAGCGACATTTAACACACACACACATTAAACAATAATCTCAAACCCGACGCACGCTACTCCGCAGATAGTGTTTACAGATGGTTGGACTCAGTGTCGGGAGCAGTACACGCACACGATAAAGATGCTTTTATTTCGGAGTAAACTGTAGTTGTATATCGATATCATGATTACGAGCGGGATACTTGTCGCTTTGAACATGATCTCTGTGCGGAC
>NW_004797275.1:2292320-2298889 GCF_000002075.1 Aplysia californica
AGACAGACAGGCAGACAGACAGACGAACAGGCAGATAGAGAGACAGACAGACAGACAGACAGGCAGACAGACAGACAGACAGACGAAGACTCTCACTTGCACACACAAGTACACACACACACACACACACACACACACACACACACACACACACACACACACACACACATACATAAACACAGTCACAAAAACACAAACATTCAAAAAGGAAAGGAGAGATACAGGGTGTTCTTATATAGATAAGAGAAAGAGAAACAGAGAGCGCATTGGAATGGGGAGGAGAGAGACAGAGAAAAACAGAAAAAGAGAGAGGGAGAGAGAGAGAGAGAGAGAGAGAGAGAGAGAGAAAGAGAGAGGGAGAGAGAGAGAGAGAGAGAGAGAGAGAGAGAGAGAGAGAGAGAGAGAGAGAAAGAGAGAGTTGGGGGGAGAGAAGGAGAGAGAGACGAGGTACAGTACAAAGATCAAGACTTACCTGAAGGAAACAAGCTGTGACAATATTGTCTGGAAACAAATTTCTGTGAAGCCGAATGTGTTACATTAACAAAAAGGTTACAGATTAGAAGTATTTTTTTCCACGTTTTTCTATCATATACGATACTGAGGTAGATATTGTGCTACAACCTAGAAAACTTTCTATAACCACCCCCAGATGAGAATCATAGACAGAAAGACAGCAAAAAACACAACTCATTTGAACAACAGGATGCTTTGAAAGAGAACAAACATCCGACTTCTTACATATATAGAACTGATAGCAAAAGTAAAATTATCAGCTACATGGTTATTTGATACTTTTTAATATTTATTTCATATTGTTTTTATTTTTATCATTTTTATTATTTTTATTTTGTTTTTATTTTTCTTTCTTTCTTTCTTTACAAACTTATTTATTTATTTATTTATTTATTTATTTATTTATTTATTTATTTATTTTATTTTTATTTGTTAAAATAAATTTTTTGTTAAAATTATTATCATTATTATTATTATTATTATTATTATTATTATTATTATTATTATTATTATTATTATTATTAATATTACTAATTTTCAAAGCTGCTTCATAAAGGCTTCTTATGGTCTTATTTTTCAATATCGCTAATGTTTTTTTCAGAGGCAGTGAACTCCTAATTTAAAGTCGATCTCCGATTGGACCAAGACAAGAAGGCGGAGAGCCTTGCAACTGTGCCAGACAGACAGATTCAAGACATCCCATTGGAGTTTCAATCAAGGAACATCGACACCATATCCCAGAATGATACAAACTGAGCTGACGATACATTATATTGAGGAGGTTGTGTAGTACATCTACTCTTCGGCACTTAAATGACCTTATTGTGTTGCAAGTGCCGCAAAACACTTACTAAAAAAGGAAGGAGGTTGTGCTCCGAAAAGGATAATATGCTATCAAAAAGAAGGAGAAGTCTCCTACCAAAAAAAAGAAAGAAATAAAAAAGAAAAGAGAAACTGTTTAACTGATCGATTGCTAATAATAATTGTTCATTTATATTGTGCGTGTGGGTATATGTGTACAAATGTGTGTAGAAGAGAGAGAGAGAGAGAGAGAGAGAGAGAGAGAGAGAGAGGGAGGGAGAGAGAGAGTGTGTTTGTGTGTGTGTGCGTGTGTGTGTGTGTGTGTGTGTGTGTGTGTGTGTGTGTGTGTGTGTGTGTGTGTGTGTGTGTGTGAGAGAGAGAGAGAGAGAGAGAGAGAGAGAGAGAGAGACAGAGAGAAAGATAGAGAGAGTGAGAGAGAGAGAGAGAGAGAGAGAAAGATAGAGAGAGTGAGAGAGAGAGTGAGAGAGAGAGTGAGAGAGAGAGTGAGAGAGAGTGAGAGATTGAGAGTATGGGTGAGTGCGCGCTCCTGCGTGCGTGCGTGCGTGCGTGCGTGCGTGCGTGCGTGCGTGCGTGCGCGCGCGTGGTGAAACGTCAGACCAATGTGCCAGCGTTTGGACAGTAAAGATTTATTTTGTCTCATCTTAATTAATTTCAACGGTTTACCTGATCAAATCTGCGAAGATGTCAGGTGTATCAATCAGTTTTGTTGTATGCTGGGCAACTCTTTCAGGCTTCAGGTTCATCCCAGCACCTGTAATTGTCCACTTTATTTCGTCAGATTTTATTCTATGCATTCATTCATTCATTCATTCATTCATTCATTCATTCATTAATTCATTCATTTTTATTATCTATTTGTGGTGGCCGAATTTTGCTATTCAAAAGGCTTTTTAATGGCTGTCTCGATCGACATGCAGTTTTCGCCAAAAGATTCTTTAAAATATTCTACAGATCATGACGCCCTTCGCTTTTTTCAGTTTTGAGACAGTTTCGCGGCAAAAAGCTAAATTTCTTTATTTCGCCGATTGCTTTTGTAGGTCAACGCATCTGTCTCTGCCATTTTAGAAAATCCGCTAGGTTTGTGTATTTCAAGTCGTACTTCCGTTCGATACTATCGCGCATTGTCGCGCAATACTGAGCACTATTTTAAGTGTGCGACCCGTATAGATCTAGCCTCATGTGTTTTATTTTTACTTGGTACTAAATTCGACTGTGATCCTTTCGTTTGATGCCCATCATCGCTTTTTCTGGGCTCCTTTGTTATTTATATTTGGCGACTTGGAAACAAGTGTGCCATTTTTCTCTCAAGATTTATTGCTCCATTCCAGTAGAGCATAAATATAGTAGGCCAATGACTTTCAGTTGATGTTAAAGCACCGATAATTCCTTTCAATGAAAGGGGGCCCAACTAGTATTTATTATTTATTTATTCATTTATTTATTTATTTATTCCTTACTCCATACAAATTCTGTCCTCATGAGAATCGAACACGTCTTCTAACTGCGACGGTGAGGCGCCGGAACGTTCCAACACAGGCGCAGGTATTGTTTTAGATGACGTTTTATTAAGATGTAAAGAATTATACGAGGGTCGTTCAAGAAGGTTTGCCTCCTCTCCAATAACTTCTAAACTATTCAAGATATCTTCATGAAACTTGTACACATTGACTTTCAATATGTATACTCTCAAACCCCCCAAAAACAGAATTATGCTATAATGTCACACCTTTATGCTATTGCTGTTTACATCATGGAAGCAACGATACATTGTCGACGAGAAAATGGCGTCCAGCAAACCTATGAATGTGCGCTTAAAGCAAAGAGCTGTTATTGAGTTCCTTACTGCAGAGGGGGCTGCGCCCATTGATACTCATAAGCGAATGAAGCTTGTCATGGTGAAGCATGTGTAGATGTAAGTACTGCTCGAAGATGGGCACAGGAGTTCGCTGAAACCAGTCCAGCAGAGGCAGATTTGCATGATCAAGCTTGTTGTGGTCGTCCCAACTCTGCCAGTGATGTTCAACCCCAGGAGAGAGTGGATGGGCTCTTCCAAGCAAACCGGCGGATCAAAGTAAGAGATGTCAGTGAAATGCTAGGGATTTCTCTAGGGAGTGCTCAGTGTATTATCCATGATGTGTTGGGTTACAGGAAAGTGTGTGAAAGGTGGGTTCCCCACATGTTGTCACCTGAGCTGAAATTGAACCGGAGTCAAGCTAGTGATGAACTCCTGGCTCGTTATACCGATAAAGGTGAAGCTTTCTTACGCCGTATAGTCACAGGAGACGAGACCTGGGTACACAATTATGACCCAGAGAACAAAAGACAATCGAACGAATACAAGCACACCACTGGCTCACAGAAGGCCCAAGAAGTCCAAACTTGTTTCACGTGCAAAGCAAGTGCTTATGACAGTGTTTTGGGACTGCGATGGTCTGATTCATATTGAATTTTTGGAACAGGGTTCCACTTTCAACTCTGAACAATATATTGAGACCCTGAGAAAACTTAGAGCACGACTGTCACGAATTCGGCCCGGAAAAAAAGGCAATTTGCACCACGACAACGCCTGTCCACACATGAGTCGACAAACTCAAGATGCCATGAAAAGTCTCACATTTCAAGAGACCTTACCGCACCCATCATACAGGTCAGGCCTTGCTCCATCTGACTTTTATATTTTTCCTTAGTTGAAGGAGTACCTCAAAGGACAACGTTATGCAGATGACGATGAAGTTCAAGAAAATGTGCGTCGCTGGTTCAGAGGAAAACCACATAAATTGTTCGCCTTCGGCATGCGACAACTTATTCGACGTTGGCGGATCTGCATCGACAAAGCAGGCGACTGTGTTGAAAAGTAAAGGTACTGTCAAGTAGCAGACATCCAAAGCTTTCATTTGGTGTATAACTTTTGTATGTAGCATCAGTAACAAAAAAATTATGAACTTGGAGGCAACACTTTTTTGAATCACCAGTGTATATATATTTTTTGGGGAGGGTATTTATCGAGTCTCTCTGTCTGTTTCCTGGGACTTTGAATCTCTTTCTGCCCAGGCAGGCCTTGGTAGGCTGGATCAAAGTATCCCACCTCTTAATTAACAAAACTGTGTCTATGGGAGCTTAGAACATCTACAAATAATACAACTACAAAACTTGCTGTTGTAGTTTTACGTGTTATGTATCGGTGTTACTTTGATTTAGAATAGTTTTCATGGAATAAATAGAAACAAGAAAGCAAACTAATTAATACAGTCACAACTACTCTAACGGTCAGTTGTATAAGACAATTACCTGTACAAACGGCCATTTTCAATTTCACCCCTTGCATTTAACAAAATCATAATTCCACTATGTAAGGGCATATGCGAATCCTTTACCAGACCCCAAAGAGTCTTGCTAGAAAATATGGGAAACCAGAAATACCAGTGAAGAACCAAGAGGGGAAAAACATTTTTGGAAAGGAAGCTCTGCCAAAATGAACTCCTTCCCCCACTGTTTACCGGGATCTGGAATGCAAACAAGTCCCCAAAGTATTGGAAAGAAGAGCACATTGCGAAGCTTCCTAAAAAGGGAGATCTCAGCAGCTGCAGCAGATAGAGAGGAATCACTTCTCTCTCAACACTAGGTAAGGTCTTCAACAGATTTATTCTGGAGAGAATCAAATTACAACGGATCCAAGACTTCGGGATAAACAGGCTGTCTTTCGGAAAAAAATGGTCAACCACTGACCATTCAGTATCATAGTGGAACAGTCCATGGAGAGGAACTCTCAGTTGATCGTCAACTTCTTGGACTTCGAGAAGGCCATTGACCGTATAGATAGAGTAACACTATGGAAGATACTGAGACATCACGGAATTCCTCAGAAGTTGGTGAACCTTATCAAGAACATGTAGGGACAAGTTGCAGCGTTGTACACGACCGCCAGCTCACTGACAACTTTGGCGTTATGACCGGTGTGAGACACGGATGTTTGCTATCACCTTTTCTCTTCATCTTGGTGATCACTTAGCTAATGAAGTAAAGAAGGGAACCACAAGAGGACACAGAAATGGCATACAGTAGACCCCACGGATACAGTTGGGCGATCTGGACTTTGCAGACGACTGGGCGCTTCTGTCGCACACTCAGAAACAGATGCAAGCAGAGACTTCAGTTTTATTAATTTTAAACATCCTATCAGAGTGTTGGATTGAGGATCTATTCCAAAAGTCAAAAGTCTTAAGGATAAGAAAAGAGAAATTCACAATAGTAGAAAATGCACCAGAAGACTGAATCGTTCTACTATCTTGGAAGTATTTTACAAAGACGGAAATACAGGGGCTCAAATAAAGTTTCCTAAGGGTCCACCCCAAAAAGTCAAAGGTCTTAAAGATAGATGCCCCTCCGAAAAGAGAAGCTTGCAATAGTAGAAAATGCGCTAGAAGACGTTGAACCGTTCTGCTACTTCTCCGAGTATTTGACAGAGACGGAGGTACAGATGCTGAAATAAAGTCCTGCATCGGAAAGGCACAGGCTGCTTTCATATCTTTGAATGGGTTTTGGAGAACAGGCATAACTCACTTCGAAAAAAGCTGAGGATTTTCAACTTAAAATTAAAAGTGAAATCAGTCTTGTTATATGAATATGAGGCATGGAACGCATCTCAGACTTGCATAAAGATGATCTAGGTTTTCTTGAACAAGTGCCTCAGAAAATTATTGAGGATCATATGGACAGAGAGGGTCACCAACAAGAAAGTGTTGAGGTGGACAAGACAGAACCCAGTCAGAGATGAAGGTGAAAGAAGACGGTGGCGATGGATTGGACATACTCTCACGGGGTCAGGCAGCTGCATAACAAGGAAAGGTTGAAAGATCAAGGGGAAGACCACGTGGAATCTGGAGAAGAGTCACAGCAATTGAAGTACAGAAAAGTGGGAAGACATGGAATTACGTCAAAAGGCTATCCCAGGATAGGAAAGGTGGAAAGTGTTCGTGGCCTATATCCTGATGCTGGGCGAGAAAGGCAATGATAATGATGATAAAATGCCTACCACCTTTCTAAAACTTCCACTTTTTTCCTCGACAATGGATTGCCTACTTAGTCAATTTTGACTGTATATGACTTTTTTTTTTAAAGGATGGAAGCACACTCACCTGGTTTGATAATAAGCGCCAGCGCAATAGGTAGGAAACAGGCTAGGGAGTTGGAGGCCACAATGTATAGCAGGGAGATTGCGCTCACTCGGCCGTTGC
>NW_004797275.1:2305919-2321061 GCF_000002075.1 Aplysia californica
CTGGAGGTGTCATCTCTGACTCCGAGATTGACGTGCAATGACCTTCCATCCTTCACTGTCGCGAGCTGCCGTTGCACCCTCTGCCATATCCAGGCCAGTCCATGTTCTTATGTTGTCCATCCATGTTATTCTTTGTCTTCCTCTGGCTCTCCTGCCAAAAATCTTTCCTTCAAGCACCTTTTTCACAATGGTCTCGTGTCGTTTGGAGAGGCCAAAGCATTGTATTTTTCTACATTTTATTTTATTTAGCAGGGTCTGTCTTGTGTATAGAATCTGACACACCTCATTGTTTGTCAGTTTTGTTTTCCAGCTTATTCTGGCGGTTCTACGGTAGCACCACATCTCAAACGCATTTATTCTGTTTTCTTCTTTCCATGGCAAAGTCCAAGTCTCTGTGCTATATAGGAATATATATGAGGAAAATGTAGTATTCCAGCATCTTCTTTCTTAAAGAGAGCGATTGTTGTCTGGATTTAAATAGTTCGTACATAAATTGGCTGAATCTTGTTTTTGCAGCTGCTGTTCTTATGTTTATTTCTTTTTCACTTCTTCCATCGTCTGTGATTGTTGCCCCTAGATACTTGAATTGGTGCACTTGTTTGATTCTCTCCCCATGTATTGGTATGTCTGTTGTTTTTCCTGAAGATTTTGATAAGACCATTGTTTTCGTTTTCTTGGCGTTCATGTCGAGGCCAGCCTTGCTGCTGTTCACTTTTATTACTTTCACAATTTAACAAAGATTTTCGGTCGTGTTTGCAAGCAGAACTGGATCATCTGCGTATCTCAGGTTATTGATGTTGTGGCCCCCAATAGTGACTCCCAGCAAGTTTTGAAATTCTCAAAAAATAAACCTTGTATAGATGTTAAAAGGATAGGTAGAGATGACACAACCTTGTCTCACTCCTCTCTGGATTTCAGTATATTCTGATAGTACATTGGCCACTTTAATTGCTTTCTCTTTCTACCAGTAGAAATTTCCTATAATTCATATGTCTTTGCCATCAATAAATATCTTCTTCTAACACTAAATCAGCCTGATGAGATGGATTCTGTCAAAAGCTTTTGAGTAGTCAATAAAGCAGGCAAAAGGGTCTTTTGGACTTGAATGGTTTTCTGTGGTATTGTGTTCTTGCAGAAGATTCCTTCTCTGATGCCACTTCCAGACCTGAAGCTGGTCTGTTCTGCTTCAATTTCTTCGTCAATTTTGCCCTTGTTTCTCTTCAAAATGACTTTCAAAAGTATTTTCATGCCATATGGCATTAGACTGCTGGTTCTGAAGTCCTTGCATTTTGTTGCTTTTTTGAATTGGGGGGGGGGGGGGATAATATAAACCGATTGGAGTAGCTCTTCTTGTACATGACCTGATTCATAGGTGTCGTTGTAAAGTTCTGTCATAGTGTCAATGCCCAAGTGATCTAATTGCTTCAGCATTTCTGTGTTTACGCCATCTTCACAGGGGCTTTTCCTTCCGGGGTGTTTATAATTTGGAACCCTACCTCTGATTTTAGAATGTTGGGACCTTTATTATTGCTTGGTTGTGGTAGGGGTGGTCTTTTTATCTTCAAATAATTCTCCTACATATTCCTCCCATCTTCCAAGGACTTCTTTTTTCTCAAATAACATGTTGCCTTTCTTATCTTCAACGCCTCCTGACGATTTCTTTTTGTGCTTTCTCCCAATGAATTCTGTGTTTATCATATATACCATTTAAACATGAACATTTTCTTTTTATTCAAGACCAAAATGGGTCCCATTTACGATTTACTCCTCAAGAATCCATTATTTTAGGTCTCCACCCCACTCTTTAGTTTGCATTGATCTATTTGATATCCTTTTTCGTCGAATTTGACAGAACACACACCGCTGCCTGAACCAGGCAGTGTCGCCTGGGAAATGAATGGCATTGAGGAGACAAGTAGCACGCTATTTTACTCACTCAGTAACTCATTGACCACTGACCACTGACCACTGACCAAACTGCATCTTGTACCCGAGGAGTCCACGAAAAGAAAAAACCGGGCAAAAGTCACATAAGGAAAATCGTAGGAATATCAGTCTTCGCTTCATCATCATCATCATCATCATCATCATCATCATCATCATCATCATCATCATCAATTCCAAACATAATTTTTTGTTCGACTGTTAGTTTATGGATAAAGGGAGTCAAGGGAACCTTGAGAAACTACAGCATCTCGATTGAAAGAGCTGCAGCGTTGGTGCACCATAGAAAATTGCATCTCCCCATTACATTTAACGGCAGCAGAGGATGAAAAAGTAAAAGTTAAATGTAAGATAATGAATTATTAGCGGTCAATTTTCCATTCAAGCAAAGAGAATACTAAACCTGTTCTCTAACAGAAATAGATTTATGTGTCTACAGACTTTTAACATTGATCTCCACACGATTTCCATTTCGTGAATTGTACAGATTTTCACTTGGGCTCTACATCTGTGCTGTAACGGGGTTGGTTTTCTGCTGTAATGAGATTCTTTTAAAAGAGCTTTTTAATAGCAGATGCCAATTGGAGATTTATGGTATTAAATGCACAAACAAAAGATTAGACCCCACAATTGGCAGTGGCTTTCTGACAGGCTGATTTCATCAGACCTATCAGGCGTATCAGATCCGTTACATTGAAAAAACAATCTAACTTTAATTTGGAAATTCTGGTCAAACTGGCCAAGCTTGTAGCTTTTGCTCCTCCACCCCCTTCCCACCTCTCCATGAAAGAAAACCTAAGTCCTAGCCAATCAAAATGGAATATATCAAAAGTAGCGCTGACGAAACTTGAACTGCAGTGTGCACCGGATATAATATGTGTCCTCGGAAAGAAGCTGTCCAGTTTCGAGAAACGAATCGTAAGTGTCAGAAGTGCTATAATATTCTCCGACCCATCCGTTAATAAACTCGAACACCTTCAATGCCACACTGAAGCACATAGTACGTCATAGAACTGCGCAATTGATTTTCCACATCTTGATGTACTAGAGAATGTAAGAAGGCGTTAAGAGGAGGATTTGAAAGTCAAGAGCGTTGAAGTCTGTCAAATGTATCATAAACGTTAATACGCATGGTTGGACGACGCCGTTGGTAGCTTCTTTGCTATTAATTATATGTTGCTGTCTGCCTGTCTGGTTTTTCCTCCAGCACTAAATGACCATTACTGATTCGATGCACTTCTATTTATTCCAAGTAACAAACCACAAGATAATTCATAATAGGAAACATGATGATAACTGAAAAGTTGCGAGTAACCTGATGCGCACATACTGTTATCATTGAAAGAGGGATTCCGTCCCTGTCCCAGACCTCATTTACAATTTGAGGAGACGGAAGAAAATGAGGTCGAGCACTCTCCTTGAGTTACTACGTCCTGTCCTGTGCAGTCATAAAGGATTGAACTTCCAGTTTTATTACCTGGAGAGTCTAAAGTGACCGACAAAATACGGCCAGGACGACCTTTTATGAGGAACTAGTCTTTAGAACAGGGTGAAGAGTGAACAAAGAAAAGAAAGTGATTTTAAAGCATGTTCCGTTTGCACAGTTGATATTTGGCGAACAGAGTGCTGTCTTGTAAGCCTACTAATTTTTACTTCCGAATTTCGGCTGTCTTTTTCACAGCAGTCATGGTTGTTGTAAAACTTCCCTTTGAACCCAAATGGTGACAGCGAATGACCTTATTCCATATAATTTTAGTATTTTATGGTACAGACTTTGGCAGTCTAGCAGTAAAGCTACAAGACTCATAAACGTGAGAATACGGATTCGGGTGTTCGAGACTTAGCTTGGTCCGATGTTGTGTGCTTAGGAAAGGCGCTTTACACGAATGTTCCCTTTTTTCTCGGTCTTACCGGAGATGGACGTTAAATCTGCAGATTCTGCCTCTTACAAATATCCTAATAATGTTGCAAATGACGTTAACCGTATGCGTTTCACGACACGGTGGAATAAGGCGCTAGGCAGTTTATGGGCATATTGTGGAGTTAATGGTATAATCTTATAGCTTGTTCATTTGTCTTGCTTTTGATGGAAAAAATCCATGTGTCAGGCACTGAAATTGAGATGCGATTGTTAGAGGTGGGAAGTGGGAGTCACCTGGTTGTCGAGTTAAAATTAGCGAGAAAATGACCACTGAAGTCGGATGGCTTCCAAAGCTTCCAAAGCTTGGGTGTCCTTGGAAACAACAAATTTATAATTTGTGCACTTTGAACAATGTTTGTGAGTAAAACCCACTCAAAAATGGGCTTTAAATGCACATAAAATGTGCTGCACCCCCAACCCTTTAAAAGAAAGAAATAGAGAAAAATAAATAAATTAATAAATCAATTAATTAATAAATACATTTTTAAAAGTTGCCAACGGACGGAGAAATATTGGTTTCTTCATTTCTTTAAAATTTAAAAATATCTTTTGTTTTAGGGGCCTCCGATTTCACGATGCCACATAATAACATATTAACACACACACACACACATGCACACACACACACACACACACACACACACACACACACACACACACACACACACACACACACACACACACATATATATATATATATATATATATATATATATATATATATATATATATAATATAATTATAATATATTATATCTGTATTTCGTATTTCAGAAAGAAATTCCACTCACCACCAAACTCTTAGCCAAGAACACAAGCTTTCAGAAATGCAAGCGATCTGCACAATATGATCACTGTCTGCAACTGTCATGTCTCTCAGATGGTCAAAGATAAGGCCCGGACACGACTGCTCTCTGATAAGTCGTTTTACATTCGCGGTTAAGGTGAATGTCAGTGGTTCTCACTGACCTAGTGAACTCTAGATACTGAACTGCGAACACTGGTAATGGTCTAGGAAAGGTATTGACCGTTTACGATTACTTGCCATTGAGAAGAAGTTGGGCTACACTAACCATTGGTTTAAAACATCAAACAACTTCAGCCGCACAGAACAGTGATCCGACGTTCCAAATGAGGTTAATTTGTGCAGCCTAGCTATACAAATGATGCGTCTTACGAATTTTGCAGTTCTTTTAAATCCTCTCAACCGTCCCCCCTCCCCCCCTGGGGTTGTGGAAATTTAATTTCTTAATTGCTGCAACAGCAGTTTTTTTCGAGTACGTTCTAAGTACTTTTATTTGTCTTTGTAAGCTTTTCTCTTTCAGCCACACCCCTGATCTTACGGTAGGAAACATCTGCATTTAGTCTTCTTTCTTGGACAAGGGCGAAATATCTCGGAGGTCCCGCGTGCAAGATGCGCACGTTAAAGATCCTTTGGTCGTCCTAAATCGATATAAGAGTAGGCTTCGGCCGCCACCCGGGCAAAATTCAAAATCTCCTACCAACTGAAAATGTTTCATTTGGCCCGCGAGCTCATATTATGACCTTATGCAGTTGCGAGGGCCGTAAAACACTTATCAATTACAACACGAAACAAAAACAAGATGTATTACTAAACGCACAATTTTCATGTTATTGAAAGATGAGTCCCGAATGTGCGATCTAAATGGTTTAACTGCATAGAAGACAAAGGGTATAGACAAAATGAACCATCTTCAACATGCGTGAAACCATTCAGACACCCCCCTCCCCCCAAAAAAAAGAAAGAAAGAAAGAAAAAGAAATCACTTATCCCACACACATAGACAGCAGAATAACAGAATTTCTATAATAATAAATCTTAAAATTTAAAAAAGCAAAGACATTTTGAGACAACTCGACAGAGTTTAAAGAGTTTATCCACCCTATCAGTCTGTTTGAGAGGCAGGACCTCTGAATGTAACGTCCATCTCCGACAGGACCAAGTCAGATGGGTTGAGATCCTTGAAAACATCACAAAACGATATATGAGTTCAAGAACGTCCAGTCTGGGATTTGAAGCTGGGCCATGCGTTCCGTAGTCAAGCATGACATCAACTACGTTAACAGAGCGCCCCAAAGTTAGGGTAAAGTATTTATTTGAAAATATTTGTTGTAAATCTATGTCAATACATCCCCGTGAGTGCTCTATTTCGCGTCTTAGCACAAGACAATGAATATTATTTTGGTTTAAAAAAAAGATAGAACAGCACCCTCCATTCTCTCTTCCATGGGATGGCATGTGCCCGCAAGTTTTGATATCTACAAAACAAAGAAATCCAGCCTTATCTATGACCTGCACTTGCATAGTGGGCATGTTCCAGACATCATCGTAGGTGTAGTTATTTGAAAGTACTTTTTTTCTAATTTTACGAATTATATTGATAACTTATAATTTTCTCAGTTTAAACTCTGACTCGTAAAATGAAACCAGTGTCTGTAGTGTATTGGTTATGGGCTTCGCTATTGTACACACGAAGTCTGAGTTCGATTTCCGAGTGGGGAGAAGCGCGCTCGTATGACCTATGCGGTTGCGAGCGCCATAAAACCCTTACTAGAACAAACAATTTCGGAGACACTCGATGGTCTCGGTCTTTGTGTTGGGATATTGTATACCTTTCAGCTTGTGTTGGCCCTGACAAGCAGGGTCTGAAACCCGTCTCCTGAATGATTTAATTAATTAAATTGTGTCGATTGGGGCGTAAAAACACCTATATTGAAATAAAATTAAAATGTGTATATGATAAAGTCATTTCAACTAGATATAACGTTTGACAGTTATGGGTTTTATCGGCCTTGGGAGCTATTTGGGGAAGAAATTCACATTTGTACAAAATAGATAATCCACCCGGCATCGACTTCTAAAAAAATAAAGATTTCTAGATCTATATTGGTACCCTTTAGCATTGCAGATGAACCAAGTCCAATTGCAGATGGACTTTTGCACTTACCTTGCATTGAAAAGGAGATTGAATGCAATAAGATATCTAAACTAAACAGGTGCGTCTGTTATGTGCGTTTCCGACAGGACAAAAGCAAGCAGTATATTAATGTGCGCGCGCGTGTGTGTGTTTGAGTGTGTGTGTGTGTGTGTGTGTGTGTGTGTGTGTGTGTGTGTGTGTGTGTGTGTGTGTGTACGTTTGTGTGTGTGTGCGCTTGCTCGCTTGCTTGCTTGCGAGCATGTGTTTTTTAATGGGTTTTTTCGGGGGGGGTATATTTTTTAAAAACTATTTATTTATTCATTTATTCATTCATTCATTAATACATTTTCTTTTGGGGTAGGGGTTAAAACGTTTCAAATGATGAAAATTCGGCAACAACCCGTTTCACCACATCGCTGTCCAGTAGAATGCCAACAGAGCTAACCACGCACTCCTGTCCTGCGCTGGAGAGCGGAGGCGCTCGGAGGAAATACACGTAGTAATAATAGAGATATCAAAGAGTTGTTCCCATTTCTGTGGATTGTTTGGCGGTGTACAGGACGGCCATGGCTGAGCTCTGGCATGGACTCCGGCTCTGGGCCTTATTGATAGCACATGGGCTGTGAAGGGGCTGGAAAGGGTCAGCAACTAAATCAGGGGCTGGCAAACTGTTACTGCTGCGAGCTACAATAAATCACTTTGTCTGGGTCAGCATGGAGTTTGTGCCAACAGGTTGATTATTTATGTTATGTAAGTAAATAGCAAGGGGAGTCTAATTCAAAATAATATACTTTTAGTCGTGTAGCCTGTAAAACATGCCATTGTGTTGTAACAAGTTCAAAAAATAGAAAAACGAGCATTGTTGTGTATAATGGTGTCTAAAGAAACAATTTTAACCCCTTCGTTTTCAGGCTTTTTGTATAATCCTATCAAAGAGCACATAATATTATTATCTCGTGCAAGGCAGTAAAAGGGTTCAACAATGTACTCTGGTGTTATTATACATGTATTTGTAATATGTCTGGATCTACTACCTTTGTGTTGTGGTTTTCACTAACTATATACCAACGGTGGTCCTTAATCCCCTTCAAGTGTTGTCTACATGAATACCAATCATCCTTAGCGGAAAATCGCCATCTCCATGAATCACTCTCTCTAACAAGCCCAACATGAAACGTACTACGAGTACTTCTTTTGGAAGGTAAAAAAACAAACCTAGTGTAAGCCAATCTGGGTCAAATGGACTAAGATGAAAAGCCATTCCAGTGGAAATGCTAACGCTTTTCATCTTAGTTCAACTTCGAATCTCAATATTCCTCGAATGCAGAAGTATTGTTGAGGTGGACCATCAAATAGATAAAGAGTTTAAGGCATAAAGACGCATTTTTCAGTTCGTGGCAAAATGGGAATTTGTTAAATATTAATTGATTTTCTTTTCAACTGGCAGGCCACATGATGAATATGACATGAAAGGTAATAATAATAAACATATAACTAGCTGTCGTATAGCGCAAATTCCAGCTCAACAGCAAGCTCCAGCGCAAATTCCAACTCAACAGCAAGCTCCATGCACTTTACTTTTACAATCTATATTATTATTATTATTATTATTATTATTATTATTATTATTATTATTATTATTATTATTATTACCCCTCTGCAGACCTGATAGCATTCTGAAAGAGTCTCAACTTCATGGGAAGCTTCCACTGCAAGCATCCATTTTAGAGGCGCTTAAGTACTAAGATACTGAAAACAATTTTCGCTCTCTATGGCCGGGTACCCATACATGCCTAAGTGAAGGGAGGAAAATTCGTGTAAAGTGCCTTTCCCAAAGACACAACGTCGGTCCTGAACCTCGAACCCCAGAATCCGCAATCTCACGATTACGAGGTAATCAGCAATTAGACTTACAGTCTACGCTTGACGTGTTTAATAGGCTAAATGATTACATTACCAATTACCAATTACTGTTAGTTATGTACAATCATGACAATTTTTGCTCCACATTATGCATTACTACATTTTAATGCTACTTCACAAACTATTTCTTTTTTATTGGAAGAAATATGTATGTATGGTGAATACCGAAGGATTTATGTGGGATGGAAACACAAAAGATGTGTGCACGATGTATGCAAAAGGAAGTGTGCAGGCTGTTTACAGTAAGGAAGTATACGTATGTAGGAAGTGTACATAAAGATCTGTGAGACATCATCATCATTGCCTTTCTCACCCAGGATCGGGATATAGGCCACGTACAAACACTCTCCACCGTTCCCTATCCTGGGCTAGTCGCTTGATGTCACGCCACGTCTTCCCACTTTTCTGTACATCCATTTCCGTGACTCTTCTCCAGGTTCCACGTGGTCTTCCCCGTGATCTTTTACCCTGTGGGTTCCAATCCAACACTTTTCTTGTTATGCAGCTGCTTGACTTCCTGAAAGGGTGTCCAATCCATCGTCAACGTCTTCTTCTCACCTCATCTTTGACTGGGCTCTGTCTCGTTCTTCTTAATACTTCCTCGTTGGTGATCCTGTCTGTCCATTTGATCCTCAGTAGCTTCCTCAAACACTTGTTTAAGAAAACCTGGATCCTCTTTATGCACACCTGGGATGCGTTCCACGTCTCACATCCATACAACAAGACTGACTTCACATTTGAGATGAAAATTCTAAGCTTTGTTCGTAATTAGATATCCCTGGTCCTCAAAATCCTGTTCAAAGAAATAAATTATGCATCTGTGCCTTTCCAATGCGGGACTTTATTTCAGCGCCTGTTCCTCCCTCTCTGTCAATTATACTCCCAAGATAGCAGAAGGATTCGACGTTTTCTAGTGCATTTCCTTGCACTGTGACCTGCTCCTTTCGTAGTGCGTCTATCCTTAGGGCTTTCGACTTTCCGGGGTGGATCCACAATCCAACAGACTCTGATAAGATGTTTAAAATTGTTGTCTTTACTTGTATCTGTTCCTGAGTGTGTGACAGAAGCGCCAAGTCATCTGCAAAGTCCAGATCGTCCAACTTATTCCATGGGGTCCGCTGTATATCGTTTCTGTGTCCTCTGATGGTTTCCTTCATCAGCCAGTCGATTGCCAAGATAAAGAGGAAAGGTGATAGTAAACATCCCTGTCTCACACCGGTCTCGATGTCAAAGCTGTCAGTGAGCTGGCCATCATGAATAACACTGCAACTTTGTCCCTTCGTAATGCTTCCGAAGAGGTTAACCAACTTCTGTGGGATTCCGTGATGTCTCAGTATCTTCCAAAGTGTTGCTCGGTCTAAGCAGTCAAAGGCCTTCTCATAGTCAAGAAATTTGACGATGAACTGGGAGTTCCACTCCAGGGACTGTTCCACTATGATCCTCAGTGTAGCAATCAGGTCCGTGGTTGACCAATTTTTCCGAAAACCAGCCTGTTCATCTCGAAGTCTTGGATCCGTTGCAGACTTGATTCTCTCCAGAATTATTCTGTTGAAGACCTTTCCTGGTATTGAGAGAAGAGATTAACGAAGGAGAACCCTGGAATGCTTTCTGTCAGTTTATTAATGTAAATAATCCGAATGAGAGAATTTTGGTTCTAAAACTACTCAACGTTTCGACTTAAAGACTTCCTTGGGAGCGGCGGCCCCATCACTGTCATCCCCATCACCACCATTACCACCACCAAGGATATATTAGAATAAGTGAGAGTCTGAATAATAAATTATACATACGTTTGCAATAATAAAAGGATTGTGACAGAGAGCTCCACGTCACAGCTATCTTCAAACAAAACAAAATCCGCATGAAGCTCAACGGTGCTAGAAAAAGAAATGAAACAATATCTTTTTATCGGATCATCATCAAGTGCCAGATTAACGACAGGCATCGTTAACAATGGTTCTCCTTTCATTCTTTTGCTCAAACTCTAAAAAAAGAAGCCCGAGTTATCCCCATCATACATTTACATAAGCTCTCTAGGTAGGTTGCTCTGGATCTACCCGTGCCTCGTTTGCCTCAAATTTACCAGTGAGAGATAGATGTTCAAAGCCTTTACATCTTTTCAGGGAGAAGCAACATCATTTTGATTTGTCTTTTCTTCATTGTTTTTATCAGAGAGCTGCCCGCGTGATCTTCTTGAAGTAGTACGTCATTTGATTTCCTTTTCTTCAAAGAAATTCTCAGCAGACTCATAAGAAACCACACTTCTGTTGCTTCTTTTATTTTCACTGTCTTTAGCGACTGTCCAGTATTCACAGCTGTATAGACATGTTGACCACACCTATCAGATACTTAGAATTTATTCCACTCATGACCTATGCCAAGCTGATTGGTGAGTTTAACGAGGCAATCCAGTTGACATAGGTTGTGAGTGGAATAAAGAAATTTTATATTTTGATTTAATGGTTTAACGAGGAGGTTTAATGTTCGTATTTCGTAGAAAGTCAGCATCCCTTTGAATCAACTACCGTTTTCGTGACTGGAACTTAGTGCTTTCAAAGTAGTTGGGTCGTTGGCAGGTGCTCTGGTGCGGTTTGCTACTTCTTTGTTATCAAACATTTATCGTCTTTATATCTCCTCCTTCGTTTCTTTGTATGTTACTCTCTAGTACTAGTAACATCTCGAATCTTGCCACTTAAATAAACTTATTTGAGTTGCAAGTGCCTTAAAACTAAAAAAGCAGTTTACGCCAAAATCGGAAAAACGCAATTGTCGCTAGATAGGACAACCCAGGCGTTGTTGCTGAAACTACTTTGTCGTCCATGCCAGACATTCCAACAGGGGTGGTTGGCGGGTGCTCTAGTGTGGGTTTCTCCTTCTTTTCTATCACACATCTATTGTCCTTATCTTTCCTTTTAAAATGTTACTCTATAGTAACATCTCTAATTTTCTATTTGTGTAGCAATTATTAGTGCCGTTAAACTCTTACAAAACTAAAAACATTCCGACCGTCATATTTATTCACAGCATTCTAGACTACAGCAACTATCTTCCTTAAACCATTCACGTCCTAATGAAACATAATCGTTTGTCAAGGAAACATAACATTAGCCATGGAAATGTGTGTAGAGTCCACAGTACTACAGAAAACAATCTATCTCACATTCCACGCGTAAGCATCTGTAATCAGGGAGGTCAAAGACACAATACAGAGTGCATGGCTTCAGGAACTAAAGAAACTGCTATGCTGATGTAGGCTGGCAGGCAATTTCAGGCTTACACATCCTTGCCTTTTGTTTGTTTCGTTGGTGTCTGCATGTTTTGATTAAATCCACCTCAACACATATTTTTTTGGTAAACCATAATGGTGAAGAAAGGCGACAGGCAAATTCAGGCCTATGCACCCCTGCCTTGTGTTTATTTCCTTGGTTTCTGTATGTTTTAATTCGAATCTTGATCAACACATTGTTGTAAACTATTATAGCGAAGTAAGCTGACAGGCTAATTCAAGCTTACGCATTTTTGCTTGAATCTTGCTAAACCACATGTTTGTAAACCATTGTCTGAAACTGCGTTATCATGAGCCCAATTTAAGTGAAAATGCAAGAAATTGTTTTACAACTATTTGAAAGCAGGTGTGAGACAGGATCACCATTCGGGACAGCTGTAGACACGGGCATAGAATTAACCCTATCAGTCCAAGTCCGCAGAGGGACAAAGAAAGGTTACGTTTTTTTGTGCGCTCTCTTCTGTTGACTTAAAGCTTAAGAATTTCTCCGATTTCAAAGATGTTATTACATAATTTAGGCGAAGTTTGTTTCAGACATAATTACAATTTTTCAAATTGAAACTTTACACATTCTACCATTCTATTGCTGCTTTCATTCCATTGAATATACATCAATAAGTTATTTCACGTAAAACACTGCACGGAGATTTATATCTTTTTGCCATTGATCAAAATAAGATGATAATACCCACATTGCAACTGAAAGACAGGAAGCCAAATGTAAGCAGATCATCCACAGCCAACTGCACTTACTCAAAGCGACTTTAGGAGGCGGGCTACGTCAACCATGCCTGTCACGTTCAATATGGTTTGAGGGGAAATAAAGTACCCTTGCAGACAGGCACAGATACTCGATGAAATAAAATTCTCTACATGGGAATAGAACTCATGTCTTCTGCGAGCACAGGTGATAGCCTTTCTTCACACCTTCGCCGGTTGAGTGCCAAGTATTATCACTCTACGTCACAATCCTGTTTGTTCTTCAGAAATTCTATAACTCGTTTTGCTTTGAGGTTAGCATATTATTTGGATGAGAGGTGGGAGTTCTTGGTTCGATTATTTGAGAGGCGCGAATAGTTCTTGCACTTCCTTGAACATTAATTTCCCATGGACCCGATCTTTTGACCGAGTGTTCAGCCTTTGAATGACCTAAATTCATCCTAGAGGTAGTTGAGGGGGGAAGTAGGTGGATAGTGGCTATTTGGTATTGTTTGTTCCTGTTTTCCAATTTAAAAATGTTTCGTCTTTATCTCTCCACCTTCATTTGACACTCTAATCATCGACATTTATATGACAAAAATTGTGTTGCAAATGCTGTAAAACTACTAAAACAAAAAATAGGGAGGGGGGAGGTTACAATTTACCTTACGAACTCAGTTAGATCATTCTTAGTTGTATTATTAAGACAGTTTATTGTTGTTGTTGTTTTGTTTCTGTTGTTTATTCTGTTAACCCTGTACTGAGAAGTACAGAAGGGAGACAAGTAGGGCCTACATTAAAGTCAACGTACTGTTATTGGATCGTTTTAATATCTAATTTTAAAAATGTATATATATTTACAAACGACATAATTTTAACTATATACTAGGTGGGCTTCTACAAGGGCCAACGCAAGCTGAGAGGGATGCTACATCCCAGAAGGAAATCCCAGCAGAACTAAAAGAGATTCTAATACTAGATGGACATTTTCCTCTCTCGGGAATCGAACTCAGGTCTCCTGCGTGCAACAACGAAGCTCATAATCACTACACAACAGTCGCCTGTCCATTGGCTCTGTCTCAGTGAACCACTTACAACGTGCAGATAAATCTTCTTTGTAAATCTAAATTCTCTTTACCTTGCGCCTGTCTAGACTAGTTTTGCGTGCCGAGACATTTAGAAAAACAAACAAACAATTTTGCAACTTTGCACTCAGCGTTAATCATTTCATCTATTCAAGGCCCTTCCCCTTCTTCTCACATCACCCTAGAAATGCACTGGCACTCGCAAACGCACAGTCACCCACTCTCTCTCTCTCTCTCTCTCTCTCTCTCTCTCTCTCTCTCTCTCTCTCTCTCTCTCTCTCACACACACACACACACACACACACACACACACACACACACACACATACACACACACACACACACACACACACACACACACACACGCATACACACCCACACATTGCCATTCCCAACATACCCAGCTTTTTGAAGAACAAATTGACAATCCATTTTGACACGCTCCGTATCTCATTCCTATTTACAGATATAGTTGAATCTACTCATTCAACTATCTGCCCATGACAATCATCTGCACAAGCGACCATTGCCAACTTCCCACGTTGTGCTTTCTATTTTATAACGACACTGTCAAAGTGGAACACCTGTCTAAGATAACCACTTTTCTCCTCGACAACTATTAGTCCTGTAAGACAGGTTGGACTGAACTTTTATTCTTTTTATGCTTTCGGGTATTCGTCTTTCTTTCTGTTCTTTTATCGGGAGAGACAATTATTTAATAAAGAAATGTGAGAGACACCAACAATACTGTTTGAACTGAATACTTGACGCGATCAGTCTAATCTATTTATCAATAAAGTTGGGATCGTGGAAGACGGTATAAAGGACTGCTCAATGCTTCGTACGACACATTTCAACGTGGCGTATCGCGGAGTCTTACACCGAGGAATAATATCCTCAGCTGCTCTTTCTTCTTCTCCTGACTCAGTATTAACCTCAAACTCAAAGTCCATCTGCACTTACGCTACCTCAGAATAACAAAGGGCTGTCTGACATTTTTGGCCGTTTTGACTTTCTAAGATCATGAGGTCAGAAATTAAGTGTTCTATCTGCTCTATCAAAATCGTAAGATATTCAAAGAATTGCATTCGAAAAGGCTTAACATGTTGTGGAACTCAAAATCTGGGCTCAAATTTCTCAAAACTAGGTACTGTGCCTATAGGTAGATCTAGCGTAGTCTAAAGTCAAGATCAACCTGTGACTTCGAAGTGGTGCACCCTGTGGTCTAGCGGTGAGGCGCTTCGCTGTCGCACGAAGAAGTCCTGATTTCGATTTTCAGGTAGGGTGAATTTTTATCGAGTTTCTCGGTCTGCCACGTCCTTGGCACCCGACAGAGTGTCTATGAG
>NW_004797275.1:2321863-2328178 GCF_000002075.1 Aplysia californica
CCCCATGTACAACTGTTGTGATGCTGATGCCAAACAACGTTCCGTTCATGCCAAACACCCAGGTCGGTTGTGATCTTCATTCCCCAGACAGGTACTTATCTCCAGGGATCTGTGAATGCCCGGATCCCCGCCGGTCACTCCACCCTGTGTGCCTGACCAGTCTAGCACCACATGTTGGAATTGGAAGCGACAGGTGGTGAAAATTTAAGAAGATTGGATGTTTGTTAGACCTAATAAGAATTTCCCTAAAGGTGAAAACCGTTATTGGCCTCATATTTCCTAAGGCGATACCTGGAGGCCCGCAATGGCATGATTTCTGAATTTTGTTTTTGACATAACATTTATAGCAACTTTCGCCGTACTCTGTACATTGGCAGATGTATGAACATTTCTAGTAAAAATAGTATTCAAATCGCCAGTATGATGTTTTGTTGTTACGATTCATGGGACTCTGGCGCCTTTTTTATTTTTGCGAGTAAAGGCGAAAAAACGGTGAAATGATATAGGTTTAACGACCCTATCAACGCTATTAAGTTATTTAAGAGGCGGGACCTCCGACCCTAACGTCCATCTCCGAAAGGACTGAGCCAAAAGGGACATTTCGTGTAAAGTACCTTTCCTGAGGACACAACGTCGGACCGAACTGAGGCTCGAATCCCAAAACCTAAACCACTAGACCACCGACGCCCCCTTGTAAAGGTGAGATATTTCATATGCACGAAACAGGGATTTTAAAATTTTGGTTGTTGAACTTTTCGCAATTCTCTGTCCAACTACATCGGTTCTACTGAGAACAGATATCTCCTTAGAAGCTCTCTCGGTCCTATCGGAGACAGGTATAGCTCGGAAATCTGGCTTCCTCTGCACCCTTTAAGGGTGTAGCGGACTCTCAATAATTGTATAATATTTCCGATTAGCAAAACAATGGCAGTGTTTCATATTTCGTATGTAGTATGCTTGTTGCATGCTTTTTTAAAGTCTTAAATTTAGAAAACATAATTGAAAAATCTATTGTAATAACAAATGTATGCTCCTCTTTTTTAATCGCCAAAAAACGACGCATCTTCAAGTGGTTTCAAAAGAGCAGATAGCTTGTTCTCGGTGAGTTAAACAACGTTTCTGTTTTGAAAAGGTGTCCAACTCGTACCATGGTGAGTCGAACTTTCTCCCGCCCTGACTGTTATTATTTGTGTAGCTTGGACAAGAAGGCGAAAAAAGACAGGAATCGACAATACCACGTATGCCATGGATTGTCGTCTGTTAATACCAAATGTATTTGCTGAACTGTAGAAATCTGAAATTCCGATGACAGTTCAAGTGTGGCATTGAACGAAAAAGAATCATAAGATTCGATTCTCAGTTCTCTGTTCCACCCACGACCACAGTCTAGCAACAGATGATTTTCAGTTCTCTGTTCACCCATGACCACAATCTTGCTTCGGATAATTCTCAGTAAACAAAACCTATTACTGTTGTGTATCATCCTCTCAAGCTTCATTACATCATTCTGGTTTGCGTGTATGCGTCGGTCTAATGTTTGGTGTATTTGGCGAGACAACGGAACAATATTTATGTGGCTCTGTGCCACGAATAGAAGCTATCGTCCTGGGGTTACCTGGAAGAGGAAGAGCCTGCAATCTATAAGGCTATTGGCAACAAGTCATTGTTATCATGTTTTCCGCTGGCACGCTGGACCGTAGCACTCGCTTAAATGCGCTCTATATACATAATATTGTGAAAGATTTGAGAGTTTACACATGTATTTTATATATATACATTATACTTATTTATACTCTTTCTTTCTCACTATGCGTTATTCGTACACTGCAGGAAGTAATCCTCCAACAGCGACCTCGACTCTCATTTATCAGCTGTTTTCCGCGTCCATGTTTCACTCATCCTCTCTTTGATGTCGGCCCGCCATCTTCTTTCTGGTCTATCTCTAGATCATTTTACTGTTCTTGATGCCTCCATTCCGTACATTTTTGTGTCCATCTGTTGTTCTTCATTCTGTCGATATTACCAGCTCATTTCCATTTTATGGTAACGTAAATTTGAGGATATCTGTCACTCTTGTTTTCTCTCTTATTTTTATGTGATTTATTTTGTCTTGTATTTTCAGCCTCGGCATTTTCTTTTCCATTGCTCTTTGTGTTGTCCTTAGGTTTTTTTTTATGATGTCTCTTGTTATTGTCCAGGTTTGGCAGCCGTAGCTTATTGCTGAGACAATGCATTAATTGGAGACTTGTCTTTTCAGTGATATCGACAAATTTAAACCTTTAAATATTTCTCAGTATTTTCTAAAGCAACTCCAAGCCACATGTATTCCTCTGTTCACCTCCTTTTTGGGCTCCCCTTCATATTTATTCTTTGCCCTCAAAATATTATCTTCCTTCACTTTTTAAATGTTTTAGTTTTCTATAGCAATCTTTTAATATATATAATAATATATAATATATAAAGAGAGTGAGATAGATAGATAGATAGATAGATAGATAGATAGATAGATAGATAGATAGATAGATATATAGATAGATAGATAGACAAATAGATAGATAGATCGATCGATAGATATATAGGCCTATATGAACAAGACTAGCAGTGTGATATGAGCAACAATCCAGACTGCTGAAGCTGTGATTACGAAGGTTGATTTTTCCTGACACAAATATGTCAGAGACGTGTCCAGGAAACACCGTCAGCATGAAGCGCCAGATCTGAAAGAGATATTTACAGTAGCACCTGCTCTAACGACCACCAGTCTAAGACAATCACATATACATAAGACCCCTTCCCTCTTCCCCCTTTGTGTATTCTTATACTATAATGCTACTATCCAAGACATCCACCTGTTTAAGGTAACCACTTTTGTCTCCGACAGTGGGTGGTTGTTTTGAACAATATTGACTATAGCTTCTTTTAAGGTTCGCCACTCATTTCTCTCCTACTGGATGCTCTCAGAAAACACTTTTTTTAAAATTATGGTCTTTTTCCAGACTCAGGTTTAGCCAAGTAAATTGTATTCTTGGTAAGTCAGGTAAGTTGTTCTCGTTTGCCCCTTGCCCATGCAACACGGCGCCCATCACCACAGTTTCATTCTTGAAGGACGTAGGCGACACACACACATTCGATCAAAAGCAAACCAAAGACAATAATTCAGCTCATTTCGAACCTTCATACATGAATAAGAAACACAGTTTTTCGTATTTCAAAGAAAGCACATTGTTGCCAGCCTTTTTCAGCTGCCGATAAAGCAAACAGAACTGAAAAACCTTTATTAAAAAACCGAAGTTAAGCTTGATTTGTAAAGTTCCCCAATCATGATGCCTTCAATGGAATTGTTAAACCGGACGTATTCAATGATTTCACATCTACTTGAGGAATGTCTCATACAAAAACACAAGGAAGTCCCCGAGTTGCCTCGCGTGTGTTTAGAACCAGTATAGATGGAACATAAATTTATACTCCTAGCTACTCCTGGACCTTACACTGTTTTGGCCACCGCTCTTCTTTCTCTATGAAAACATTGCTGAAAAGCTTGCTCGCTATGGGCCGTTTCATTCCTACCAAAATAAAACATCTGTCTTGCTAACAGTCGAGTGCCCCCCTTGCCCTTCATTGGGCTCAAATGGTGTGTCACTAAAAATAGGTTAGAATACCCGGTCAAGGATGTTATATGACAACTTCTATGGAATGGAGGCGTAAAACATTTATAGTGTAGGCAATTTCTCTTCCACGAGAACACCCGTCAGCCAGAGAATGACCCGCACTAAGCGTTGTGGTCGGCATTTCATTTTTACCAGAGATTTGAGAGGAGCGCACACTATTATAAGCGCTGTTGCTCTTGAAAAGTTAAACTACACTGACGTATGCCATGAGAGACCCTGGTCGGAATCTCCAGTCGGGTACCATTTTTCTTGAACTTTGATTGTTTGGGCGAGTTTTCGAGGCTGTCCGCCCCCCTACTGGTGTTGGACGTAAAATGGTGAGATCCCCCTCCCCCCTTCCAACCTCTAAAATAACCTTACAACTGTTGCAATGAATGTTAGACCCATCTAACTATCAATAAATCATCAGTTGCATAGTTAAAATTGTGTAGAGTTAATCCCTCTTGAAATTTACAAAGGTCACCATGGGTTCAGCCAACAGGTAGATTTCTAGTTTATTTAAGTAAGCTTCTGAACGCAGGGGAGACAACTTACGCGTGTTTGTTGTGCAGTTTAACTATGCTTATTAAGAAAAAAGGAGAGAAAAAGATAGGGTGAAAAAAGGAGAGACGAAGTGAGAAAAGGTGGAGAGAAAGGGGATGGAGGAGGCGAAGGAGGGAGGGGGAGGAACAAGAATGAATAATAGAGAGAAAGAGAGACAAAGAGAGAGAGATGAACAGTGAGAGACTCTCTCTCTCTCTCTCTCTCTCTCTCTCTCTCTCTCTCTCTCTCTCTCTCTCTCTCCCTCTCTCTCTCTCTCTGGCAATAGTTGCATTGCATGGTTACAGAAACAGGAAATCTTTCCGTGTATGCTTGAGCTGAAAGCCTTACGAAAGACAAGAGGTCATTCTGTGATCCTGATTAATCTTTGCGCTTGTCCACGGACTCGATCTACAGGATTGGCTGCACTGGGTCGGGAAAGAGCGGAGTTCACGCCATCGTTTGGTGTAGTCGGTTACAGTATCGAATACAGCCAGACGAAGCACCTGGAGTAGAAATACACGGAGTTAAAGGTGATGACGGCAACAAAAAATATAAGGAAATCTTGCCTTGAAGCAAGAAGGAAAGGACTTGTTCACAGCCTACAGTCTAAAGAAGCTGGTACAAGAAGAACTTTTATCTATTTCCCTCCCAGACCTTTTTACTCACTGTGATCCTAACTGACCGTAATCCCCCCCCCAAAAAAAAAAAAAAAACAACAACCAAAAAACCCCAACCAAAAACCATAGTCATGGGAGATTCGTTTTCTCTCAGGCTGTATAAAGAAAAAAAGTAATCTGATCGTGAAACTGCAGTCCGTGCTATTCTTCAGACAAGACTGTTACCATAATGAACGCATTTATCGAAAAGCAAAATACGGCCATTGGTTGGGAATGAGTTAAGGAGAAGTTGCTCTAAAATCCTGCCCGCGTTGTGTCATACCCATTGAGAATGTATTTTCATTCATCATTCTAATTTACCCTGCAGGCTAGAAAAAAAAACTCACGACGAAAACATATGAGTATCGATACCTTGACCAATACCACCAGGACGAGGGATTCGCTTTGCACAGCCCCTTTTTTGCCATCAACTATACAGATAGCTTGATACTTGATAGAGAGCAGGGCAGTATTAAAGACGTATTCAGTGTGGAGAATACAACATCCCTCCATCAGAAAGATTGTGGCGTCCGATACGTAACCCACATCTGGTGAAAATGTGCCCTTGGATGAAGGAACAGTGGATTACTTTTATCTCTCGATTAGCTCGTAGTTGATTGGAATACTGTCGAGATCCCCTCGTCTTCGTTTGATCTCCTCTCTTTCTCAGTCGTAAAAAAATAAACCTTCTCTTTCTAACTCTCTCACTTCACCACCTTCTACCTTCACACCTCAGATCTTAAGGTTGGTAAGATCGAGCATCCAGTCGTCCCCGATAAGGACGAAAAACCTCGGAAGGTCCCGTGTATACGTTACACTCATGAAAGATCCCATAGTGGATGAAGGTCAAAGAAGTGTAGACGTTGGGCTTCGGCCTGGCAACAATTTTTTTTAAAAAGAATTAAACCGCATACCATATGAAAAATAATCTTAAATGTCCCTATCCGTAAACAGTAAGACATTCCTTACATCTTCCTTGTTTCGATCAATTTCTCTCCTTTGGTGCATAGTATATTAAGGAAGTTGCACCACCACCCTCATATCTAAAATAATCATTGCTCTCAGATCGTTGACACACATCCGTATTCCTTGATTCTTTACATGTAACAGTTACACATTATAGAAATTATATACGTAATATACTATTGGACACAACCTTACGGACCTTTTTCAACTAACCAGATGGCTTCAATCTCATAGAAATTGGGAAAGAGACAAAATATTTTTGTGGATAAAATAAAGGAAGTCGAAATCTGAAGAGAGGGAAGTGGTATTTGGGCAGTCTACTCTCTCAATGCCTACCACCCAAAAAAACACACCTGCACAATGAATACCACTTTAAGATCGTCCGTCAAGATGCAAAAGACCATGCATTATCTTTATTATCATTATCATTATCATTATCATTATCATTATCATTATCATCATCATCATCATCATCATCATCATCATCATCATCATCATCATCA
>NW_004797275.1:2328946-2331185 GCF_000002075.1 Aplysia californica
TACGGTGTGCTGTGACTAAAAACAAAGTAGGTATAAAATTAGATATTGACGCGCATCGAAGGACTAAGTAGGAATCTACAGGATGGTATTCTCAAACTTGGCTTGTTTTATGAAGGCCTGTTTTCTCTCCACCTACTTTTCTCAGTCCCGTCCAAGGTGTTATGGTTAGAGCCGTTCCTGTACCCTACAAACAATACAGGTTTGGTTCTTAGGTGCGACAGCCGTACGCCCAAAAGGTGGTTTTTGGCTTCTTCTATGGCCAATGAGTGAGACAAATTATGGCAAGGAAAAGTTTGCCACCTTTTGTACATATTATAAAAGCTTCATTTCCACTTAAGGATGTTCGCAACTGATGGGCTTCACCCTTGGCTAAAACATTTTTATTCGTGAAGCCTAATATAACTTCTTGCCTCTTGTGACTGCTAATATAACCGAAGCACAATGCCCCAGAAACCTAATGTAATACTTACTGAGCTAACCGCCTGCACCTGGCATAGTTAGGCTTGAATTGTGCAAATTTTTATGTTGATATGTAATTGAAACAACCCCCCCCCCCTCCTCTTCAACGTATCAAGGAGAAAAGAAAAACCTTTTTTAGAGGCAAAGGCCTGCCAAATTCCTGAGATGTGAATTTGTCACAATTGTCATTGTCAGTCTCATTCCACAAACATTTAAGTCATTTCTTAAAGTTTATTTATAGAAAACAAAAGGAAGAGCGCCTAAATCATAACCGTGACTAGGACAATCGTGATTTTTCAATTAAAAACTAGGAAGGAACTATCGAAACAAAAGTACAACGTAAGATGTCCCTTGGTGTATTTTTTCGTATAAAAACCTTTATCTGGATACCCCCAGACATTGATCGGGACAAATGAGTTGCAACGCGATAGAATCAGGCGTTCGTCAATTTTGGGGAACATGAAGATATTGGTAAAATCAGCTTGTTCAATTGTCTCGCTTTAGATGTAAAATTCCCGTTTACCCTAAATAGAAAATAGAAAAGTATGTGTTTGGGGGGGGGGGGGATTGTCACATTGTGACAAAGGTAAAAATTATAGAGGAAAAGGCTGAAAATGTTGGATGAGTTCCATAACCGGAGAGACTTTTGAAGAAGCAAATTTACACTTTTCGAGGTTCTGAAAGCGTTTTTCTGTAAACAAAATCGACACATAAATGTGTTTGTAATTGGCGTAAACGGTGTTGATCCTGAAATAAGAGTCGATGAAAATTGATTTTTTTTTGTTTCTGTGATTTCATTATTTTGACGAGAGTCTGGTTTCAACACGGTACCACTCAAATGTGGAATGTCGCTGGCAATCTGGACGATATCATCAAAATCTTAAGCCGTGAGAGTGTTACATGAGGGATTTCCACTATGTAAGGGCTATTGTGTGGTTCACAGGCAGCTGTATTAAAAGGAAGACGTTTGGAAGAAATGACCTGTTGTGAGTTCGCTACCTTAAAATTACAACGTTCTATCTGCTGAGGACCTTGTGTTCAGAAATTTGATGTAAAAAGATTTGAGTTCCACAACGTGTCAAACTGTTTCGAATACAATTCTTTAATATCTTGATAACGACTCCGAATAATCTTACGATTTGATAAAGCAGATAAAACATTTGGTTTCTGATATCCTTGTCTTAGTAACTCAGAACGGTCAAAAATGTAACTTTGTAACTCTAAGGTAACGAGTTACCCATATTATCTATGACCTCTTTACAGATGTTTCACCCCCACTTTGACAATTTAGGAGGCGCGCTGCACTGGTTCGACCCAGCCTGTCAGAACCATCCCAGACTGCAGGCATCATCTCGGCAGAAAGACAGAGATATTCGGTGATACCTACCTCTTTAGGTGATATAGACCTTTCCTCGTGGCAACTGAATTCGCTTCTGCTTGAAACGGCAAAAACACAAACCATGAAGTGACAGACTCCACACATTGGTTTTGACGTAAAATACTGAGCTTGAGGAATTTCTTCGTATCGCTTACAAAAATGAAAGCCTTTACATTCTGCATTGTGCATAATTCAGAAGAATCTGCTAGTGTTTACGATGGCCAAAGCAGCTGAACAAAAACGCCACATTGTTGTTGTATGTAACTCTCTAGTAACACCTCTAACCTTCGACTGCTACTGGTTTATCTGTGTTGCAAGTGCCGTAAAACTTACTTCAACAAAAGCGAAATAATATTCTATCATAACTTATCAACCTTGTGAACGGACCTGGCAATAAATGGG
>NW_004797275.1:2333474-2334482 GCF_000002075.1 Aplysia californica
TTATTTATTTATCTATTTATTTATTTATTTATTTATTTATTACCTGTTTATTTATTTATTTATTTATTCATTTAGTTATTTATCTGATAAATATCTACAGGAAAATGAAATTTATAATTCTACAGCCTGCGTTTTCAAATAACGCTGCACCCAAGCACTCCCAGGCAGCTGTATTTCTGTATTGCTTTCGTTGTGGCTTGTATCACTGTGGAGCGATCTGAGAAGATCTGAATGTGTGGCAAGAAAGACCATTCTGTACCGACATATCCTCCGATTTGACCAGGAAAAAGATCGTCATAACAATAATTGTCTTGACATTACAAGGGATTTGACCAATAATTTAAAAAAATCTCATCGGACCAACGTAGCTTGATTTTAACCAAGGATAAATAAATAGGCAGATTCGACCGATGTTAGAAACGATTCAACCAGGAATGATAAACAATAATCTTGGATTGACATCAAAAGCGATTTGACCAGGTATAAAAGACATAACAAACAAGCGACTTGTCAAGGGATAGAAGTTAATCTTGGTCCAATATCAAGCGTTTTGACAAGAAGCCTGTATGGGTGTAAGCGCTGCTCCACGAGACATCGATAGGCGCGTGACAAGCGAAACGACGGACAGCGAAGGTGAGTGTGCTATCCTGCTCATAATGTACTTTGCAAAAAGTTCTCTTTTAGTCCCCAAAATGATCAGACCGGCGACTGAGCTGTAGCGGTTGGGTGTTTTGTCGTTGCACGAAAAAAAGATGTGAGTTTGATTCCTGTGTGGGGAGAATTTTTATCGAGTACTTCTGAACTGTCTCTCTGCAGGGTCACTGTATCCCTCTCGGCTAGCAGGGCGAACGCCCGCCTCCAAGATGAGCTAAACTTGTGTCAATGGGAATGGGGACGCAAATACTCTTACAAAAATAAGAAATATTGCAAAATAGTCATACAAACATTACATATATTATGCGTGCGTGCGTGCGTGCGTGCGTGCGTGCAAGTGTGAGTGTATGTGCG
>NW_004797275.1:2335247-2336661 GCF_000002075.1 Aplysia californica
CACACACTCACGCATACACACAAAACAACAACAACAACAACAGCAACAACAACACCAACAGAAACAACCACAACAACAAAACTTAGATCGATTACTAATTACTGAGCGGGTTTCGAGCCTGCCTGCCACAGGCAACCCTGTCTGAGGGATGCAACGTCCCAGCAGAAAGACCGAGACCGAGATACTCAATGAAAATTTGCGCGTGACGGCAAAGAACCCTACCACCACATCACAGACGCTGGTACTTTGCCATGAGAAAGCGATAAAAACAGGATGAAAAAACAGCGGGTGGTTAATTGGTTAATAATAACCTAGAGGAAGCATGGTTTATTGGCATTGAGGAGGGGCGGGGTGTTTAGTTTGAGCGACCCCTTTTGATTCTTCACCTCCTTTAAACCTTTAAATGAGATTTTGTTTACAAAAGTTTAGGAAATAAGTGGTCGAGCTTGAAGAGGAGGTTAAAAATAAAAGACGAGGAGAGAAATTCGAGGAGACAGCCGACCCTAGACACAAGTGAGAATCAGCTGTTGCCTAAATGAAATTCAGACTTGCATGTGGCGAGACACTTTTGTTTATGATGCAAACAAATTTTGCTTTTTCCTTTTAATGCAAATACAGTTATTTAACACCTGGGATAATGGGCGGACATTTTCAAACCTTACATGCCTTTTTTGTGTCTGGCTTTTTTGTTTTGTTTTGTTTTGTAATCTTTATTAATACATGTATTGGTGTTAGATTGTTTAGGAGGCAGGCTTCGACCCTACCTGCCTGGGCCAGCCTGGGCAGAGAGAGTTACTGAGCCCCAGCAGAAACACCGCACCGCAATACCGGTATTCTCCCCCAAATGAGAACCGAACTCGGATCTTCTGCATGAGACGGTGAAGCGCCTGACTGCTACACCACAGACGCCAGTGTTTTGTTTTTGCTGATTTCTTTTCTGTCAAATGAAACTTTACTAAACTTTACCGACATGTTGTTATGTCAGCTGAATTACCAGTACTCTGATAGGACTCTGAACTGAGTCATGGTTGGAGGGAGCTCTGGCGCGGTTTACTCCTTCTTTCCTATCAAACATCTAACGTCCTGATTCTCCTCCTTCTCTTTTTTGTGTTTGTTACTCTCTTGTAACACACATAATTTTCGGATTTTACATGACCTAATTTTGTTGCACGTGCCGTTAAACGCTTACTAAAAAAACCCACTATGAACTGAGAGGTAACATGTAAATGAATAACTAGTAAGTCGGAGCTTCTCGGGTCGAGCCTAAAACATTCATAAGCAAGTCAAGTCCCATACCAACTGCGCCATAGTGGTAGGCAGTTCATTATCCGGAAATTACACGCGTGGAACCTGGGCAGAGGGTATAGTAGTGAGGAAGAATGCAGGGAAAGCATGGTTAAGGTGGTGTGTGGGG
>NW_004797275.1:2339731-2344272 GCF_000002075.1 Aplysia californica
CCCCCCCCCCCCCTCAATCCTTTTGTTTGTTAACTTGCAGACTGGCAGCACCCCGAACCATCTTTTTCTTTGTTACCTTTTCTAAAATGTCACACACCTATTGAACCAACAACCCGCGGCCTCCAGCTAGCTTCAAAGGAAGTCTGGAACTAGCTAGACCAATCAAATGAACTATGCAATAAAATCTAATTATACTATGTTTTGATTCTGATGTTGACTACCCTTACCTGAACAAACATTGTCATAACCTTATTAAGACGGAAGGCTGTTTCGGGTTTTTGTTTGGTTTTTCTTCCAACTCGAGAGAAGTGCTCAAAATTTGCGCTCTCGCGCACGCGCACGTGATGTGAAGGTTGATCTTATTAGTTTCTCGACACAATAAATAACGCAGAATGGATAACCAACGTCTGTGGAGTAGCAGTTAGGCGCATCAACGTCACACGCAAAATACTGGAGTTCGATTCTCGTGTCAGTATCATTTTTATCAAGTATGTTGGTCTTTCTGAGAGAATACGTTACCCCTCCCTGCCCGCATTAGCAGCCTTCTAAATCTTTTTAAGTTTGTCGATGGTAATACACCAACATTTAAAAGTACAATCAATAGATTGCACCCCCTCAAAGAAGTTCACTACATAATATGAGGGTTGCAATTAGGTGAACTTATATTAGCGCTATTATTGTATATACCGTTTTGCATCTTGGCAGACGATTCTAAGGTAATATGCACAAAACAGCTTTGTCTGGGTTGTATGCATAGAAGACGTAGATTGCCCCCAAGTACTACTTCCCTTCCTTCAAATCTTCATTTCCTTAATAATATGCTCCAAAAGAGAGACATTGTCAATCCGTTTGGAATTAAGGAGAGAGTAAGTGTGTGTCTTTCTATCTTACAGGTGTGGCAGGGATATTTCTATCATGGAAAATAATTTTTGAGATGTTGAATGTTGCGTTAGTGGCAAACGGCCTACTCGTGTATTATGTTCAACCACCAAGGGGCCTTTAACGTGCACACAGGACAACTGAGCTTTTTTGCCCTAATCTGAGAGGAGGAGGCGCTATACCTTACCTTCCCTAAGAGATCAGGGGTGTGGAGGAAGAAAGAGATAGAGCTATACTACAACCGTCAAAAACTGGCCATCTTCATATCCGAATGTTATGAATGCGTCGCTAAGCGAAGCATAAAGATGAATAGAGCTCCAGTTATTACCTTTACAATACGCCCCCCCCCTCAACTTCCCCGAGGTTTTGGGGCAGAGATAATCATGCCTCCGACGTACCGGCAGCACGTGCCACTCCTGTAAAGATGAAATTTCATACTGAGATATCTTCACTCAGATGCACTACGCTTTTATTTACTTTCATACTCGGTGTGCCTACTTTCCCGCGTTCTCGCTCTCTATCTTTTTGTTTTTATTGCGTTCATGCATCGTTTGGTACTTTACTTCTTTCCTTCATTAAAAGAAAAAGTTCATGTACTATCTATGCGTCTGCTTTTCTTCTTTTCATTCTCCCTTTCCTTCCATGCACTATCTGTCTCCTGTTCTTCTTTCATTCTTCTCTGATATTTTCCCCCATCGCAGGTTACGTTCCTTCTTTTTCCTTTAATGCACCCCATTCTTACTGTCTTTTCTCATCCCTTCTTTTCATATTCGTGCGCTATGCTTTTTCTTTCATTTTCTCCTTTTAAAATATGTTCATAAATTGTGTCCCCTGTCTTCTGCTTTCTTCCTTATTTTTTATTTTATCTGTAGGGCCTGGTAGATCCACCATTGTAATTATCCATTTGTATCAAGTATGATGTTCATCCTAGATAGGGGTGCAACTTTAACTCAGTTGGTAACATAATGGCTACAGAACAGATGGCCACAGATCAAATCCTTAACAGCGCGTTCTGAACTTGGTTTATTTTTCCGATGTTTTAAGGCTCCCCGGAACGGACATTAAATTCGGCGGTCATGCCTGGTAAATAAACTTGACTTGTTGAAAGGGAATTTATATCTGAATAGTTTTGCATTTTTTCGCTCATCTAAAGACTGCTCATCAAACTGAACTGCTTTTGAACTCCAACCATAGGTTATAGCCCTGGGTATGTGGTTATCTATTTTTGTTCCAGTGGGTAAGTTAAAAATAACTGCAGACACTTATTTCGTACATGCATTACTTACGTTTATTTGTTTGTTTGTTTGTAGTTGTTTCTTGTTTTGCAGTTGTTGGTTTGTTGGTTTGGGATTTTAAATTTTTTTTAGGGGGGGTTGGTTGGGGAGGGGGGAGTTGAAAAGTCAGTTTTTCAGTTCAGTAAAGGTTTTATCACGCTCGCAAGTGCATAAGCTCATATGAACACACGGGATACAAGTTGGTTGTTTTTACGTTAGTATAGCTCGGCTTCGTTACAAATTGGAATGGGTGAGAAGTCCATTCTATCGAGTACCTCTAGGCTCTGTCTGTCTGTCTGTTGATACATTGTATGCCATTCAGTCCGGGTTACACATGAAAAGCAGGGTTGATGGTCTAAATTGAGAGGATCGGGACCTGAAATAACATTTACAATCATACAATCAAACTGTCCACAAACAGCTGAACCTGCCCTAACGACCAGGTGTCCAAGACAGTCAACCGTGCAAACGACCATTTCTCACCCTCGCTGCATCCTTGTGTTTTTCCTATTCTATAATAACATTATCTAAAAAGACCCTCTGTCTAAGTTGTCCACTTTTCTTCTCGAAAATTGTGGGTCATTTTGGTCAAATTCAACTGTAATTAAGCGCTGTTTACAACAACACGAATAATTCAACATATAGGCCTATCAATGGTGAAATCAGCGATCATTACATTCCATGCAAAAGAGTATTGGGTTAAAGGCAGATTTTTCTGGGTATGAAAATTTTGAGAAAACTTTTGTTCTAGAGATCACAAAGAGTGCACTGTAATAACAATAATGATAATAATAGCCGTCCATCAATGCCTGAATATGACCAATGCATCAGCTGAGGAAAATATAAGAAGAATTAAAGGTTAAGATGACTTGTATTTTTTTATAAGGCCATTGAGACCAATATTCTGGCACAGAAAAGTTGTCTTCATTTTGAGCACCCAATAACCCCGCTTCCACGTATGAATGTGCGTAGCTTCTAGATTCATTTATAGTGCGCCAATTTTACGCCTCCCTCTGGACAATTTAGAACTGGATACTGCCTTTTGGATTCTGAAATCACAGATTGTATACGACAAGATACTACCACCCCTGACAAAAACCGGCGTCTGTAGTGTGACTGTTAGACTCTTCACCGTGATTTCGATGTCCGAATGAGGGGAGTACTTTTTTTAATCCAGCAGATACGTCTGTCTGCATGGACGTTGTATCCTTCTGAGCCCAGGTTTGCCATGACAGAGTCGGAGCCGCCGGCTTCCTTTATAATGATCTAAACATGTTCAATTTGGACGTAGAAAAAACGTACAACTGCATTTTTTGTTACCTTGTAATACGATGCTCCTCAGTCAAAGTGCAATGATAGGAATGACGCCACAGACGCAAACGCAGAAGTTTCGTTTCATTTATCAAACCTTAGTTCTTTCAGTACAATCTCTACTCCTGCTCTTTGCATGAGAAACATTCTCCGTAATAATAGTACCAACTCGAAATATACTTTACACTGACATCATTTTCTTTTTAGTATCGGAACTACAAACTTGTAGCGTTCATACGACCTTATGCAGTTGCAAGCTCCGTAATAAGTTTACCAATCTGAATACTTAACATAGACCTGTACCCCTAGACTGCTCACTGTCATGGTCGCCATTTTTTGCTCTCTATAAAATCTTCGCTGCGAAGCAAGCGCCTAATAGCCACGACATTACGCCCAAATTAAAGTCAAAATACTCGTCTCGCTGTCGTCCAGTGCGCACGGCACCTTCACCCCTTCTCCTTCAATTAGCTGAAACTGAGTCAAATCGCTACCTGAGAATCACAAAATTTTATCTGACATTTTTGGCCGTGTTGAGTTACAGACAATAAGGTCAGAACCCCAATGTTCTATATCCTCTGCCAAAATCGTAAGATTATTCGGACTAGTTATCAAGAAATTTTAAGAATTGCATTCATGAAAGCTTGACATGTTGTGAAACTCATTATATAACACGTCTATGATCCATAAAAATAGAAGAGTGCACTCAACAATCTGTCTTGAGTGCCGCCATGAGACGAGTAATCAACCATGATACGTTGCGGGAATTCCACAAACGTTCGCACCAGTGCTGAAATTGCACCGCAAGACAAAGGAAATTGTTTCTGAAAGCGGAGCACCTTCCCACACAAACGATTGCTCTTCCGCAATAATCACGGTGGTGGTAATTCAGTCAACTGGGAACTTAAAAAACAGACGGAGAGATAAGCGTGCCAAGGTGAACCTTTTCACCCCTGTCTGCGTCACAAGGGGGTAAAACAGTAAGCCTAAATGGTGTCGTCTTCTTCTTCTTCTTCTTCTTCTTCTTCTTCTTCATCTTCTTCTTCTTCTTCTTCTTCTTCTTCTTCTTCTTCTTCTTCT
>NW_004797275.1:2345293-2346345 GCF_000002075.1 Aplysia californica
TGTGTGTGTGTGTGTGTGTGTGTGTGTGTGTGCACGCGCGCGTAGGCACGCGCACGTACGCACTTGATAGCCAGTTTGACGTCTTACTTAGATTTAGTTTCTTTGCATTTTACTGGGTCCGTCATTGTTTTTCTCACTCTGGCCCAGCGTATAGGCCACCGACAAACACTTTTCATTTTTCCTTATCTTGGACTAATTTCTTGACATCAGTTCATGTCTTTTTAGTTTTCTGTGCACAGTTTTCTGTGATTTTTCTTTAGGTTCCAGTGGCCATCCCTTTCACCGCTTAACATGTGGATTCGAATCCAACACTTTCTTTATATTATGAGACTGTCTGGATTCTTGAAGATATGTCCAGTCCAACGCCACCACCTTCCTTGCAATCTTTTTTTTTTGTGTCTGCCTAAGAGGCTAACTTAAAGCTTTGTTCTCTTGGTTCTTGTCTTGACCCCATGCTTTTTTAGACGAAGGTTGAGTTTTGCCACTAGCAGATGATGATCCTGCACAAAGTCTGCCCTTCTGTGTACTATGTGTTTCCTCCACTGAACGTCTGCATCTACCAGAGATTCAGAAATCATCCGTCTGGTTCTTAGTCACTCCGTCTGGTGAAACTCGGGTAGCCTTGTGTGAAAGACAGAACCTCCAATAACAAAACTGTTGGAAGCACAGAAGTTTGCAAATCGCTTGCCACTCTCTTTCATTTGTCCCAAGCCATGTAGTCCCATAATGCCATAATTACTTATGCTGTTTTGCCCGATCTTAGAACTAGCATCTCCCTTTAAGATGTTGGCATCCTTCCTTGGTAGTTCGTCAATGATACCTTGGAGCAAGCTGTAAAGAGCATCCTTGTCTTCTTCCGAAGCATCACTGTTGAAGCGTAGATCTGAACTATATTATCATTATTAATAATAATAATAATGGATTGCATTTATATAGCGCATATCCACTTATGCAATGCTCTATGCGCTTAACATGATACATATAATGGATTTACAAATCAATTTTAAAGGTACATAGTGTTACATACTCATGCAAACACATATTCACTCACG
>NW_004797275.1:2347005-2348528 GCF_000002075.1 Aplysia californica
CTTTTCTAATGGCAATTGGGGGTTTTTTGGGGGGGGGTTGTAGGGGAAGAAATTACAAAAAGAGGAGTGGGGAGATAAAAAGGGGAGGGGTTGGGAGAGAAGAAGGGGGTGAGAAAGAAGGTTTATAAATACACGGGTAAGTTGAGACAAATAGAAAAATTGAGGAAAGAGAGAGGAAGCCAGAGAGAGACAGAGAGATAGCGAGTTGGTGATTGAATGGTGCAGCAGAGGGGGAGGAGAGGGGGAGAGGAGAGAGAGAAAGAGAGAGAGAGTGTGTGTGTATGTGTGTATGTGTGTTTGTGCGTGATGTGTGTGTGTGTGAGTGTGTGTGTGTGTGTGTGGGTGGGTGGGTGTGTGTGGGTAACTTTCAACCTTGCACAGTTATTTAACTATTTAACGCCGATACCTCACAGTCTTTCAGTACACTAGACAGACTTGTACTGATAAATCGCGGTACTAAAAAGAGTTAAGAGACGAGACCAGTTGCTCAACTTTTATCTCAAATGGAATCGAAAACTCCACACAAACAATTTAAGTTCAAGAACGTTCAGTTAGGGATTTGAACCCTGAACAACCTTATCATTGTCCACTGTAATATTGTCTAGATATGATTTAAACCACATTAGAACAGTACCTGATAGTAAAAATTATTCATGTTGATGCCTTTGCTATTTCTGGTAAAAGAAGCCATGATGATTCTCTCGCCGTGTGGTTCCCATTTCTTACTGATTTGTAAACATTTACTCAATATGATTGCAATTACTTCAGCATGACGCTTATCACCGTTAAAAGATTACAATATATGTCTCCCGAGCCGAGCTGTTTCTGTCCAGACAGTATCTAATGGATTTCGCGGACTCTTGGTATGTCCAGTCTGTATCTTTTCATCTCTTGTGACACTTGAGCACGCTTTCCTGTTTCATAAATGGTGCGAACATTCCACGACGCAATCCGAAGAGATGTGTTCGCGTCAGTGAAGACAGTTTGGATTTGTCCCCCGCCCTTCTTTGGTCTTTCTGGAGCAGAAGCTTCTCTGTCCCCAAAGAGCCTCGAACCATTTGACATGTTTTCTCGTGCTTCCGTAAATTTTAACGTTTTTATAGGATCGGGAAGCTTGACCTCCGCCAACTGGCTCTTTTCTGGAGCCCAGACCTACGTACCTTTACTCTCCTCTTACGAATTGCAGTACTACGGCAGGTGTTATTATTTGCTTCTGTAATACGAGGGCCCCATTAGGAGTGATTTTAAAGAGCTGTTGACTGAAAATTGGGTTCGATTAGTACTGGGCACTTTTGTTCCGCATATGTGTTCACCCCCGCCCACTCTCATTCCCGCTCCACCTTCTCCCTGTTTTATTCTCTCATCCCCAGGGATGTTTTTAAACAGTCATAACAAGACATAACGCATAGCTTCCTTTGCCGGCTGGCATTTTGGATGACATTTTCGTTAACACCTAAGCCATATCATTTTACTTTCTGGCCCAAAAATTCAGTTCGTAACAGCAGGGGATAGAAATAGAGACC
>NW_004797275.1:2349255-2351140 GCF_000002075.1 Aplysia californica
AATGGAATCGAAAACTCCACACAAACAATTTAAGTTCAAGAACGTCCAGTTAGGGATTTGAACCCTGAACAACCTTATCATTGTCCACTGTAATAACAAGTGTACTAACAATGGGCAGGCTCTGCTAGATGTGCTAAGGATATAAACGCTGTATTCAATCCATTAGTACGTCAACGGATTGATCAAAGTCAAAGCCTTGCCTGAACACAGTGGTTAGAAAGATTTAGAAAATCTACGGATGGTTAAGAAGCATTCTATGTTGAACAATCAGACGCTGTTATAATTTTTTTAAAGTGAGACTTTTACTCCACTTGCACAATTAGGTTACAATGTAAGTGCCGAATTTTAGAGTTGCACAAGAGCATAACAAACACAAAAAAGAAGAAGAAATAAGATCGTTAGATGTTTGACAGGGGGAAAAGTTGTGAATGAGTGCTGCCCGAACAGGTGAAGGCTGTAATATTTTTAACACAAGTTTGTTATTAACCTGACATGCGCGGTACAGCCAAGAACAGGAAATGCCTAATCTTTGGCGGGAAGATAACTGAACATACCTCTTTGATATGGTTGAAATGAAGACGTAATGAAAGAGAGGAAAGGGGATGGAGTTTAGATGTGCAGTTATTAGACCAATACCTGTCGTCTCGAATGATGGAGCGTGATACTTCAGATAAGAAGCAAAATAACCGTCCTTCCACGGCAAGCCGTCATCGGATATTCCTACAGTTTTCCAGCTTTTCATTTCGCTAGGTGAAGATTATAACTAATTGGCGGAAATATATCATTTACACACGGGCATACCTTTTGAATTCAAACTTATGTTTTGAATTTCAAAGTGTTCGGTGGCAAACCATTGAGGAAGAAAGTAACTTGTTTCCCATGGCTGTGAAATGCTATGTTTTGTTTCAGTTTAATTCCATATCCAATGCATGAGGCTTCATGAATTAGAATTGCTGAAGCCAAGACAGAAGTCGGCAAGCTGCTCGTATTCTCAAGGGGAATCTAAGCTATGAAGTGCTCGAAGTATTGTGGACTATTCTCAGCCAGGTTGATCTCAAAGGTTATAGTAGAAGCCACATATGATCTTGATTCTTATTTCTTGTAATTATTTTAAAGAAATATTCTCCTCTGCAGATGCATTGGTCATCGTCAGAATATTGACGGATGAAGTGTTATTATTATTATCAATATGGCATAGTTTTTTTAAAGAAGTGTTTGAGTTACGATTCTGTGTTCATTTTCAATATCAGTTGGCAGATAAAAGTGAACCTTCAAACACAGGTATAATTAATACCCCTAAATATTGTTTAAACCCGAGCTGCCATCTTCATCATTTATTATGTAGCATAATAATACGAAATATTCTTTCGGGATTTAGGAAGTCAGGGTGAAAGAATGGAAAAGAACGAGAATCTGTCGGATAGAGCAGCGTTCAAGGAGCCAAGCAAGAACAAGACTCGTTAAAGAAAGTATAAGAACCTAATATAAAGGAAAAGAATGTAGCAGTAGACATTGTTGCATTTAGGAAATACGCATAGAAATGTTTGAGAAAACATTCAGGAAGATGTTGAATTTTCGTTATGTCGCTTTACGAACGTATTTGAGAAGAGGGAGGGCCGGAGGGAGAGAGCAAGGGAGAAGGATCCGAGATCTGTGAGTGGAAAGAGGGCAAGGGAAAACATTGTTTGCATATATCGGGGGGTTGGGGCGGGGGGTCTATGGATATACAGATGGGAAAAATAAAAAAGAGGAATGAAAAGGGTGGACGGGGGTGAGAGAGAAATATAAAAAAAATGAGAGAGAAGATTTATAGATACATTGGGACAATTAAATTGTGGAAAAAAAAGGTGAGGCAAGAGAGACACACAGAGACAAAGACAGAGAG
>NW_004797275.1:2351580-2354008 GCF_000002075.1 Aplysia californica
GAGATAGAGAGAAAAAAAAAATTAGAGTAAGTGGGAGAGAGAGAGGATGTGAAAGAAAGAGAAAACAAAAGAGTAGAGAGTGAAGAGAAGGGGGAGGGGCAAAAGAAAGCTAGAGCGTCCAGTAATGTCAGCAATTCTTTGATTTCCCGCCTCTCGTGCCGCTATGTTGCAATAAACATGGGAGTACCGCGCACACCTTACGAAGCTCTTGATGAGTTCACCTCACCTAACCTTCGCTCACCTACACAACACACTCATTCTCCACAAAACATAAACCTTACAAAAGAATAGGGAGGGGGAGCGGAGGATGGATGCTGAGATTGGAGCCTGTGAATGAAAATCAACAAGGTGTAGACAGTCGTTCACGCGATGTTGAACATTATGAGGGGATAAAGTCGTTCCAGCGGGACTCTGCGTTAGTCAATTTGTTCGTTTTATGAGGTGCTCAGTGAGTAATCAAAGAAAACAGAGTCGACGGAAGAAGTAGTTGTTCAGCATTTGGCGCTTTGGAATACTGCAACGTTCGGGAAATGAAGTATTTCCAGGTTGAGCATTTGTATGGTACTCGGTGTTGGCCAATAATAATAATGATGTGAGTTTTCTTCTTCTCTTCTGTACGTCGTTCTCCTCTCTCCGGTACTTGTCAGATGTTTATTTGTGCGTATGTTTGTTGTTGTTCCAGTTTCTGGTGTTTCTATCCTACAATACTTACCCTTCTTGCGGCTACTGCTGTTATAATTTCTCAGCGGGTGGTTAGCAGGTATTACGATGGTCTGGTGTGGTTTGCTCCATCATTCCTATCAAGCTTGCATCGTCCTTATCTGATTCTGTTCTCCTCCTTTTCTTTGTATGTTACTCTCTAATAACACCCCCGTTCTTTGTCACTTACATGACCAATTTAAGTTGAAAAATGCCGAGCGGGTGATTGGAGTGCGCCACTGGAAGGTCCTACGTCTTTACTTTCCATCTGTTGTTTCCATCCACCAGTCTTATTTTTTTCCAGCACTAAATGACCATTATTGTTTCGATGTGCTTCTCTTTACTCAAACAAACAAACAAGCAAGCAAATGTCGTAAAATCTTAATAAAACTAAAACTAAACGGCTGTTGCTGTTATAATTTCTCCTCGGTAACGATAGAATTGAGCCCTTTCGCTTGGCCAAACGCGACAATCACGCCGCCACTAATATTCTGCTCCGATAAGATATGGCTTCAGCCCTTCTGTGACCCTCATGGGGATCCCGCAGGTTGCACGTATGTGAGGTCAAGCACTTCGAAAAAAAGGGGGGTGGTCTGTACTTTACTTTTACTGTCCTTGTGACTCAGTCTTTGATGGAGTCTTTGTTTGGGGCGCCGTCATGATGATCTGTGATCCAGACTGTTCGACAAGTCGGTTGTTGGAGAGCGCAACCGTAGGTCCCACATCTTTATTTATTTTCCTTCACCTTTGTTATTATAATTTTTTTTGAAATAATCTTTTGGGGTATGTGTTGTTTCAGTATATCTGTCTTACATCTTCCCTGCACTAAATGCTCGTTACTGTGTCGATGTGCTTCTCTTTCCTCAAACTAAGATTCAAACTGTTCCTCTTTTCCCAGTTGTGAGCGAAGACCTACAAGGCCTCTGTGAAGGTTTCCCTGTCTACTCACAGGCATGTTGTCTCGAGCTCTTTATCTCTAGATCCTCATCCGGGAAATTCCCTGTGGCTGCTAGCCGCCCATTTCTAAAACAAAAGGTATCAATGTTGTCTCTACGCAGGCAATGTTCAGCGTCTCTTTTAAAAGTGCGTAAACGTACAGGTGGTTGGAGGGCACGACTGGTAGGTCTTGCATATTATATCCTTTTCAGGGTATTATTTGCGAGGAGGATGTTGGCTTCTTCCGCACAATCCACAGGATATGTAGCCATGTACTTTCTGATGATAATGTCAGTTTGAAGTGTGTGAGTAACTGACTTAACCCATTGGCATCATCGGTTTGGTTCGGTTTTGTCGGTTTTGTTGGGTTGGGGCTAGGTGGATTGTCTTCCACGAGAGGGGTAAAACCGACGAAACCGATGATGACTGTCAATTCTTTTTTTTAACGCTTTTGTCTTAAAGGCCCCGAGTCGGGTGATTAGTTTAGGCAGTTGGTCTACTGATAGCGTGCATTGAAACTGCCAGAAACCAATAGGAAATGGATCTAACCGATCCGCCAATAGACTCCGGGTATGGGGAGGTTGATGTGGTGTAGCTGAACAGAACTGTTACGACTTTTCCTGAAGGCGTTAGTTGCTTGCTGGTGGTGTGTACGGTACCAGGTTTTCTGTTTACTTCTATCTCTTTGGCGTGCTCATCTGAAATCTCTAGAGCTCTGGTTGCTTTGAGCAGGTTCTCAAGATTGAGATCGTCTCTTTAAGTTGTCCACGTACTTTTAATTCTATGTGTGTGG
>NW_004797275.1:2354120-2356097 GCF_000002075.1 Aplysia californica
ATTTAGATCATTTAGGAGACCGTCTGCTTTGACCCTGCCTGTCTGGTTCATTCCAAGTTGAAAGGCAAACAACGTACAAACAGAAAGACGGAGACGTTCAATTTAGAAGAAAAATCCTTCTCTCACGGGAATCGAAATTTGTAAACGCTTCACAACAGCTTCTTCATCTTCTATTAAACATCTAATGGTCGCTCCTCCTTCTTTTCTTTGTATGTTAATCTTTGTGTGTTAGGGTCTCTCGTAGCCCAGAGGTTAAAGTGTTCGCCTCTCATTCAATAGGTCCTGGGTTCGAATCCAGATAGTGACATAACAGTTTTCTTCTCTAAAATTGTCTCCCTTCAACTCCTTTCCTGCTCTCTAGAAATGTTCTATCGTCTCCTTTCGTTTCCACTTTCTGCCCCTACCCTCTCACCTCCTTTCCCCCCTTCTCTGGGCTTCTGACTCTTTCTACAGCCTTTCCACTGCTACTCCGTGGCTCCTTCTTACTGCTATCTTTCATCCACACCCCTGACCTTATGGCAGGAAAGATCTACACCTAGCCTTCTCGGATAAGGGCGAAAAAATCTCGGAGGTCCCGTGTGCACGTTGCGATCGTTAAAGATCCCTTGGTAGTCCAAAATCAATAAGAGTTGACTTCAGCCGCCACCCGGGTAAAATTCAAACTTTCTTACCAACTGAAAATGTTGTGTTCCGCGCGCTCATATGACGTTATGCAGTTACGAGCGCCGTGAAACACGTACCAAACGAAGAAAAAAAATAATCTCAAGTAACACCTCTAATCTTAGGCATTTATATGGCCTGTCTGAGTTACAAGTGAAGTAGAACGCTTACTTTAACTTTCAAAACAGACGCCGGAAAGTTGTCGATGGAGTCATACAACTTTTACAGTTTTAATAGTGAGCAGTCTGAGAGGAAAGGCAATAGTGCCGTTACTTTATAAGTATGCCATGGGGGAACTGGTGCACTGAATGAACTGCTCCTTGAATCTACAGAGTTTGTAGGTCACTTGGTTCTGGTAACGACGGGATGATTACATTAGTAGGGTTTGATTACTGTGTTGTAAGATTTTATTGATTTTATTTTTACAGATGCTTGTTTTTCATGACGGGATGGTTACTTTTGTAAGGTTTGGTTACTTTTTTGTAAGGTTTTATTTTTGACGAGCTTGAGAGATTGTTTTTCCTGACACAACAAAACCGTACTTCTGCCGCTTGGCTGCTGTTTTTTAAATGTCCCTGTAGTCGCAACTTTGTTGTTGCTGAGAGAGTATAGTGTAATGACTTATGTAGATGGGAGTAAAACTAGGTTATGAAACAGCTGTAGTATATTTAGGAGAGATCTCCTCTTTTACCAGGTTACCTGTCTTATATTTTTGTACTGTGAGTTCACCCCTATACAACCTATTTGGTTCACCTATATCATGAGCTCACTCTCCTCCCCCCCCCTCCCTCACGCTTCCTCCACCCAAATCCCCCAACACGCACTCTCACGCGCTAATTGTCCAGTAGTTTACGTAAAAGAAGACTCTTTAACTGCTGTTGCTCTATCTCTTTCCCCAAAAAGATGGTTAGCTGGCGCAAGTAGGATTAGGCTACTTGCGGTAGTTTGTCCTGTAACGATTTCCTGTCTTTTGTAGTCTCAAATTGCTGCTGTTGCTTCTTGACAGTCGGTGCTTTTTGAAGTTTTGGGGCCTTTGGGTGCTCCTTGTCATGTTAGTTTGGCTTTGGGAACCTGCGAATTAGCAAGACCTGGGTGTCTTTTGAAAATTTCTGTCGATTTGTTTTTACAGTAGGAAAAACAAACCAGACATTAAGTGGGCTTTTTGAAATAAGGGTTATGTGAGTACACTTCCTTTAATTAGTTTTTGAATTTTTACAAGAACAAGAGCAAAAACACGGAGGGAGAGAGAGAGAGAGAGAGAGAGAGAGAGAGAGAGAGAGAGAGAGAGAGAGAGAGAATGGGAGATAGAGAGAGAGA
>NW_004797275.1:2356197-2358078 GCF_000002075.1 Aplysia californica
TATCATCATCATCATCATCATCATCATCATCATCATCATCATCATCATCATCATCATCATCATCATCATCATCATCATCATCATCATCATTCATTCATTGGCCTATGAGTTGAAGATTAAACTAAACAAACAAAAATTGCCTGCTTTGCCCAAAGACAAATTGTTTACATTGTTTGTTAGTTGCAGTAGAGCATACCTTATTTTAGCAAATAATAGGCCACACCAAAGTCTTACAATTCGCATATCGTCATGGGAGAAGGGTGGAAGACGCCATTCTACTATTTCTTGACAACATATATAGACACTTAGACAACCCAAAAACATACTGTAGGATCCTGTTTGCTGATTTTTCGTCAGCCTTTAATACTATCCAGCCAGCTATAATTTTAAAGAAATTAGAAAACATAGGTGTTAACGTCAATTTAATCTCTTGGATAGGCAATTTTCTTACCAACCGAACCCAGTATGTAAAATTTAAAAATTCCTAATCGACATACATCACAACAAATTCAGAGGCCCCTCGAGGATGTGTTTTATCACCAGTTTTATTCATTCTATACACGAGCGATTGCCAAATAAACAACAGTAACATCAAGTTGATCAAATTTGCCTATGGGCTAATTCAGGCTGACGATAACGAAACCGCGTACCGGAATTTTGTACTTGACTTTTCTGAATGGTGTGAAAATCATAAGCTGCTTTTAAATGTGAAAATAACCCAAAGAACTCGTTGTTGACTATAGAAAAAAGAAACTGCCCCTGTAGCCACTCGAATATAATGTGAAAACATCTAGCAAGTGTCAGATTATAAGTATTTGGCTGTTACAATAGACAACAAACTCAACAGGCGTGTCCACACTTCTGTCCTACAGAAAAAAGTAAACATAAGACTATTTTTTCTAAGGAAGCTCATGTATTTTAAATTTGATAAAACATTGATGCCCATATTCTATCATTCAACCTTAGAAAGTATGATAAATTTTTGTATGACAGCATGGGCCGGGAACAAAAGACAATTTTATAAGATAAAGAAAAATGTAATCGATTAATACGGAAAGCATGTACAATTCAACATCTACTTTCTCCTACTTGGATGGATTGTACATAACAGCTTGCACTACAAAAAATGTATTCCATCTTTTTAGACAACAAACTTCCCATGTTCCCCCTCAAGTAACAACATCAGTCAGAAGTAAAAGACCTTGGCTTCTGATCTGTAACAAAGAAAGACAGAAGGTAATTTTTACCATCATCCATCAAAATTCTTCCATCTTAACCATCTTGTTAAAAGTATTCATATGACCTAAGAGCATGCATCAAAATAACATTGAGTATGTATCTAGCTTAAGCTTATTATCTTTACATATTATATGTGTGAAAGTTCGTCACTTTGGCCGCCTAAAACTTCGGAACCACTTACTTAACTTTCGAATTTGACAAAATTAATGGTGGTTCAGAATCATTTAAAGGGGGCACAGTTCTATTGAGGAGCCTGAAGTCACTGTAGTTTATTTACTTTTTTTTTCCATTAGTTTCGTTTAGATCGAATCTTTGGAAAGTCCGTCTTCTAAGACGCCATTGTAAACAGGTGAGGTTTCCGTTCAATAGCCGTGCGCATTATTTCCACACCTTTGAAATTCTAGAGTGTACAACCACGACAGCGGAATAGAGAATCAATCTATACATCACTATATCTAAACCGTCTAAGTTTTTGCATCTCTCAGGATTTATTGTTCCATTCCAGTGGAGTGTAAATATAATAGGTCAATGACTTTCAGTTGATGTTAATGCACCGATCATTCCTTTCATCGAAAGGGCGCCCCGCTGGTTGCTTACATTGCTGTTCATTTATAGTATGCTTGTGCCTTAAAGCCTGCGTGT
>NW_004797275.1:2358526-2359967 GCF_000002075.1 Aplysia californica
CTCTCTCTCTCTCTCTCTCTCTCTCTCTCTCTCTCTCTCTCTCTTCGTACTACAAATCGCCCCAAGAGGATTGGGAACGCCTCTCTTCAGCACAGAGCACAGAACCACATCAGTCTTATGTTGGTTTTTTGTGCTCTTTCTTCGTTTCAGACTTTACGTCTCTATCAACACAGATCCTAAACAAATCCTAGTTGGGGCTTTAAAAAAAGATACGTTACTCTTCTTTTGGTTTGTTCTAAAGAAGCTCTATTTAAACCAATCTACACATTCGGTTCGTGAATGCTGTAAAAAAATATATATACAAAAACTTTAAATATTTAGAATGCACATTTACAGCTTCCCAAATAGTTATCCTTTAAAGAGACACGAATTATACATTATTTTGTGCGTGTGCATTTTTCGTCTGTCGGACTTTTGTCTTTTTCTCAACAGTAGATATATGCTCGTTTTACAGGACATACCTACTGACAGACAGAAAAACAGACGGACAGACAGGCAGACAGACAGACAGACAGACAGACAGACAGACAGACAGACAGACAGACAGACAGACAGACATTAGCAGACAAAATGGCACATCAATTCTTTTCATTCACTTTCAAACAGAGCAGACTGACTGGCAGACAGACAGATATACAGGCGGGGGAAAAGGAAAGACGGTAACTTGTAGTGGACCAACTCTTTTCCTTTACTTTCGAACTCCTCAGTGTCGGAATCGACCACCATGTGGTGCGGTACAGAGCGAGGAAGGGAGCGGCTCCGTTCCGAAAGTGACGGCTCCGTCTTCGAGGAGGAGTACAGGATACTGGTGCTGGGAGCAAGAGGAGTCGGGAAAACAGGTCAGCTGCAATGAGTTAATTAATCCTCTCTTACCTGAGGGGTTGGAAGGAATATGGTCGAACTTGCTCTAAAGGTCTACTGCCCAAGACAACCACCCTTACAGACGACCACTTCCGACTTGCCTCAATGTATTTTGTTTTTGTTTTTCCTTTATTATATTTTTTATGTATACCGATACTATCCCAGGTGACCTCGGTAGCCTTGTGGTTTGGCTACCGGACTCGTAGTCGTGAGATTGCGGGATCGGGGACTTGAGCGTTTTGTCCTTTGGAAGAAGAAAGGCACTTTACTCGAATTTCCTACTTGGCTCGTCCCTTTCAGGGATGGCCGTTAAACTCGGAGGTCTCACCTCTTAAATGATCTAACAGTGTTAAAAAGGGGCGTTAAACCTATACCATTTTCCACACTATCCCATAAAGTCCATCCACTTGTCTAAGACAGCCACTTTTCTCTTCGATACTGGGTGACCATCTAGGACTTTGTTGACTGTAGTTCTAATGTAACTGGTACGCATTTCTATCTGTTTAAAGTTGTTGCTTGGTGTCAATTTTTTTTCTATTTATTGATGTATTTATTTGTTTTATTTATTTATTTATTTATT
>NW_004797275.1:2362743-2366435 GCF_000002075.1 Aplysia californica
CACCACTCCACACCAAACCACACTACACCACACCGCGCCATCCTACACCACACCACACTACACCGCACCACACCGTACTACACCACTCCACCCCACACCACACCACTCTACACCACACTACACTACACAGCATCACCCCACCCCACCCCACACCACACCACACACCGTCCTGTGCGGCCATATAAACCCGAATTCTACAATGAGAGCCAAATTGTACTAAAGACAATTAGTTGCATGTAACCTTCAGCACACGTAATGGTCACTCCAAGACACACTTGTAACCTGTGATCTCCTCTACTTGGGCAGTCCGGCGAGCTGAGTACTGCACTTGGGATACAGTGGACGGACACACGTGCTGCATGAGGCTCAGCGAACTCAGGATGCCCATTGTGGTAAAGTCAACTTCGGCACATTTAGCATTCCTTTGATGACAAAAGAGAAAGAAGTAAAAAAAGGGGAAAGAAAGAAGGAAAGATAGAATAAAAGACAGAAAGGAAAGACAGAAAGAAAAAAAGACAGAAAGAAAGACAGACAGAAAGAAAGAAAGAAAGACAGACAGAAAGAAAGAAAGAAAGAAAGAAAGAAAGAAAGAAAGAAAGAAAGAAAGAAAGAAAGAAAGAAAGAAAGAAAGTAAGAAAGAAAGAAAGTAAGAAAGAAAGAAAGAAAGAAAAGTCACTTTTATTGGTCCTCTTAGATCTAGATCAAGTTGTAACTTTGACTTTGCCGAGTAACTGTAAAAAAGCGTAAATACGCGAATCTTCTTGACACATTCGGTCGCTGAAAAAGAAAGGGAAAAAAATATGAAAGAAAAAAGGACTGAAAAGTATTCCATAATTCTTTCTCTCTAAGTGGCACATTATCATGGTAACAGTTATTTAGTGCTGAGACCGAGCAACACACACAGACTAACAAACAGACACACACACGCACTAACGGACAGACAGACAAACAGGCTGACAATGGAGACAATGGAGGGAAAGAGCAGCTAAATTTTCCCGCATTTGAGCTTTCCTATTCGTTCCTTTTCTATCTCATTTAACTTGTACTAAATCAACATCTAAATGTGACGTTATCATTATGATTATTGTTGTTGTTATTATTGTTATTATTATTAATATTAGTAGTAGCAGCGGCAATAGCAGTAGCAGCAGCAGCAGCAGCAGTAGTAGTAGTAGTAGTAGTAGTAGTAGTAGTAGTAGTAGTAGTAGTAGTAGTAGTAGTAGTAGTAGTATCATGATTAAAATTATTATTATCAGCGTCTTTTTTTATCCCTTGCCCATTTATATGAGATTGACGCCATCTGATTAGTAGGAAAAAGTGCGTGTGATAGTGTCTAGTGGTGTATTACGTGCATACGTAGTATAACAAGCAACTGTTACAGCAGATAGAGATTCCAGGATTATAGTTGTAAATCATTGATCTGAGAGCGGTGATAGTTTTAGATACAACTGTGGTGATGAGTGATGATGTGGGATTGCGTTTAAGTAAAGTTAGCGTTGGTCCTATCTTCCTCTGCTCCTTCCAATGAGTCTCGAGGGACGTGGGCAGTGGGCACCCTCTATCCCGTTCCCTACTGGAACCATCTTTACGGTCACTGTGAAGTTACGAAATGGTGCGCACAGTCTCTGCATAGGTGACACTGTTAGTGTTAGCCTAGTCTATCGGGCCAAGACAGAAGTCGAGATGACCTAAGTGGGAAGACAGTAAAGTGTCAGGCATGTTGAGGTATTTGTAAGCGGGTTGTAGGCAGCAAGTTGGCGAACAGATTATGATCTTTAAAATTCCAGCATTCTACTCCCTGATCATTTGTCCCGAGTGTTCTTTTCGGGTGCTATTAAGATTGCGGAGATTCTGACGCAGGAATCTCGAACCCGAGTCGAGAGGGCACAATTTGCACATAATATTGTATCCCCTCGCCTCAGGGGGAGCGACCTCAAACTCCCAAATAAAGTGCCCAGTGTCCGAATCCCCACGGCCTTGCCTTATATCATTATCAATATCATTCTTCTTCTTCTTCTTCTTCTTCTTCTTCTTAGTAGTAGTAGTAGTAGTAGTAGTAGTAGTAGTAGTAGTAGTAGTAGTAGTAGTAGTAGTAGTAGTAGTAGTAGTAGTAGTAGTAGTAGTAGTAGTAGTATTGTCATCATCATCACTATTATTGCTGTTATTATTATTATTATTATTATTATTATTATTATTATTATTATTATTATTATTATTATTATTATTATTATTACTATTATTCTGTCTAACTGGTAGGCTTACTTAAGCATACAAACAGACGCTTTGCAATAATTTGCGGCAATTAAGTGTCAGGATTTTTCTTTCTCCCGTCAGACATCAGAAGAAGACAACGAGGACCCCATACTGAAGTCACTGACCAGAATGGCGGACGGATTCCTCATGATTTATTCCGTCATCGACACCGAGAGCTTTAAGGCCACCCCCAGCTACTACAACCTTATCTTAGAGATACGAAGCCACGCAGACACGCCCTTGGTTTTTATAGGTGAGCGGAACGAACAAAACAAACAACAACAACAAAAACACAAACAAAAACAAGATGTAGGCCGCCTACATAGCAATGGTATATATATATATATATATATATATATATATATATATATAATATACATACCCTTTTCAATTTTTGGGGGGTGGGGGTGGGGGTGTCATTATCCCGGTGTGCTACATCCCAGACAGGCACGGTCGAAGCAGCTCACACCTCCTCGATGATCTAAATTATATATATGGGCGCCGAAAACATTTCCATTACCCATTACAGAATTCCGAGCTTTCATTACAATCAGTTCAGCTAGATACCGGCATTTTTTAAATCTCCCTTGTTTCAATGCGATATGTACGTTCCTCAAGAAAAAAAACCACCTGTGTAATAATACTATAAATCTTTCATTACCCCATCTAACTTTCAACAAGTTATATTGTAATCTCATTATTTACCTTTATAATTATTATTATGTTGCCTGGTGCACGCCGCTGCTCACATTATATCAGAGGACAAAACAAGTCAATATAATTCAAGAAAGGGACGGTTTCCAATATCACAGTATGACGTTATGCTACATTGCAGCAACCCGTCCCCTAAATGGTGTAATTGTACAGGGACGTAAAATGTATGCTTTTAAATGTCAATTACGAATACAGGAGAGAGCTGGTGTTTGATAAAAACGAGGGGAAGATAATTATTGAGTACTTCCGTAGTCGAAGCAGCCTGCCTCCTATACGATCGAAATTGTGTCGACAAAGGCGTAACACTTGTACTACTATAATTTAGTTGGGTTGTTTTTTTACAACTACAAGTATAATAATGTAGCCATTTTTTTTTAAATTGCTGACCAAGTCCGGGAAATCTGGAAAAACAGTCCGCCTCATAAATGACCAGGATATTATCGATTTAGTGCTGGGTCGCGCAAGGGGGGGGGGGGCGAATTTTTTAAAGCACCAACAGCTACAATTATATAAAAGTTGCACGATTTTCGATTTTTATTTTTAATTTGTTTTATTTGTTTCTTAGACCAAACTTTCTTGTAGCATAACGCTCTTTTCGAACAACTTCAGGGTGACTTAAACCCTTTATTTTTCTGACCCCTTCAAATTATTCTCACCTGCTGTGTAGAGGTCTGGACCCATGAGCTGTGTCTTTTTTTTTTCTTACGTTTCATCTCTTCCAACTC
>NW_004797275.1:2367409-2368673 GCF_000002075.1 Aplysia californica
CTTCTCGACGAACAACCTCAGGGTGACTTAAACCCTTTTTTTTCTGACCCCTTCAATTATTCAAAGCTGTGTAGAAGTCTGGACCCATGAGCTGAAGCCGGTGACTGTGGTGTGGTTGTTAGTCTCTTAACCGTTGCTCCAAAAGACATTAGTTCGATCCTCATTTTGTCTTTTGTTTGTATCGAGTAGGCCCATCTAGTTCTTTCTGGTCGGCGTCTGTGATGTAGCGGTAGGCGCTTCGCTGTCGCAAGCAGGAGGCCCGAGTTCAACTTCCGAGAGGGGAGAAAATCTTCTTCTAATAACTCGGTTTTTCTGCTGAGATGTTGTATCCCTGTCGACTCAGGTTGACGCTGACAGTCAGGATCAGAAGCTCGCCTCTTGCCTTATCTAGATTATGTTGATGGGGGCGTAAAAAAACACCGACATCTTTTTAAAAGTTCTATATTGTTGGGATGCTGTATAACACACACCCTTGAGAGGTCATGGAGCCAGGATCAAAGCAGACCGCCCTGAAGTGGTTCAATTACGTCGAAGAATCCTCGATCTCTTTGTCAAGTTTATGTAAATTAAAGGCCATTCCGATTGGTTGTTGTCGTTGCACAGGTTAACGCCCCAGTGTTAGTTAAGTTAAAAGGCTGGATCTTCGAATCCAACGCCCATCTCCGATAAAGCCTTGCTACATGGGTGGAGAGTCTTAAAAACTCACAAAAGCAACACGCGCTCAGAACGTCCCCTTGGGGATTCGAACCAGGGCCATCCGCTTTGTAGTTCAACATGATACCAACTGAGCTAACAGTTGGCCCGGCCAATTTTATCAGGCTCGACATACATTTAAACGCCAACGGTAACGACATGAAAAAATACTATGCGACAAAAGGTTAAGAGCAACGCTGTATTAACTCATTGTGGTTGCCAAAGGCTTCTGGTTGCTGGTTTATTCTGGCCCCTCAGCGCCTCTGACACTCTAAACGAAAGGGGAAAAGTGCATGGCTCCATGCTTTTTGTGGACCCTACAACTTCAGCCTAGTCTCTCTTACTTATGTATGGTACGGTACCGTTTAAAGACGAGAATGTTCTTGACCTAAGAGCTAAAAATCTTGTCTTTCCATAAGCTAATCTCTGGAGATCCGCTGTACATTTTCGAGCTCACGGGAAGTTCACTTAGAATTGAGAAATAGAGCGCCAGACATTTTCCAGCCGGATTTCACTCTTCACCAAAAACAAACCGAAACGAATAAACAAAACAAAAAGGCAACAACCCCCC
>NW_004797275.1:2369465-2371319 GCF_000002075.1 Aplysia californica
ACACACACACACACACACACTCATATACACATACTTGTACAGAAAAATCTGAGTATAGTTTCATAATAATATGAAGTGCCAATATACACCAGCAGGAGGTGCAACATTCCTCTTTACAATAATATAATATGATGGTGTTGGCAAACACCTATCCCCTGATGCTGCCGAGTGCTATTTCGCGAGTCATTGCTATCTTGTGTGCACTCCATTTTTCGGGTTTGGATGTACATGTAAATCACTTTCAAAGTACTGAATCCCAGTCAGGAAAACGGGAGTTAGTACTCTAAGTTTGTTTGCTTTGGTAAGTGTTTTACAGGGCTCGCAACTGCATATTATGATCATATGAGCGCACAAGACTCGTTAAACATTTTCAGTTTGGTAAAAATTCATTTTGAGTTTTGCCCGGGTGGCGGCCGAAGCCTATTTATAATGATTTTGGACCGCCAAGGGATCTTTAAAGTGTGCTACTTGCACATCGGACCTCGGAGATTTTTCGCCCTTATCCGAGAAGGCTAGGTGTTAAATCTTACCTACCCTAATATCAAGGGTGTGGCTGAAAGACAGCAATACGATGGAGCCAAGGAGTAGCAGAGGAAAGGCTACAGAGGGAGTCAAGAGCCCAGAGGAGGGGGACAAAGGGGGGATGGCGGTGGGTGCATAAAGTGGAGACAAGAGCAGGCATTAGCAGATGGTTAGAGGAAGGAGGTGAAAGGAGAAAATGTTTTTAGAGAAGAAAATTTTCCTTCACAGTCACTGTCAGTTTTCGAACCCAATTCCTATTGGATGAGAGGTAACACCGTAACCTCTAGACCAAGAGATCCCCCGGAGTTTGTACGCTGGCAGTGAAATATTAAACAATGCAACTTGGTTATTATACGCGATGACATCCTTTTTGCCCCTTTCAACGCTGGGAGAGATACGTCTCCTCTGTATTACTATATGAGCTTTTAATTAAGACAATACAGAGTGAAAAACATTAAAATCTCTAGAACTTAAACTCTTCCTTTTTCCTCGGACTAATTCTCTTTCATTTGCAACAACAACAACAATAACAACAACAACAACAATTGCAACTGAAGCTGTGTCTCTTCCATTTTGAGTGATTTTTGCACTCAATCAAAACTGAATAGAAATGCCACTAAGTTACGATTCCCCATTCTCAGGTTACGCAAAAAGTGTCTTTCTCATAAGAGGTCATGGCGACCGTTACTGCAGCCCCACAGAGAGTGGAGACCCGGATGTGTGTACTAGATCGAGTAAGCTCTGAAAGGGGACTCAAGTTCACTTCTACCGATATGCGCTCACCAGTACAGCTCATACTTTAAAAAACATAAGAATCAAACACATAATTACAAGAACGCTCCTTTAGCTCTGTTGGTACCTTGCTGAGAAATGGCAAAGCTGAGGACCCAGGATCACATCCACTATGGACGGAGTTTTCGTGAACTGCGGTTGTTTATGGGGATTTCACCTTCGTGGATCAGTTCTACCTGAGACGGAAATTAATGTAAATTTTATACCAAATAACCTGGCAGTATTGAAAGAGGCACCAAATGCGTACAATCCCAAGCCTTGCTTTGTCCTCACTGGCTCCACTTCATACACACAGTTCGTTACCTCAGAATTACAAAGTTCTGTGTGCTCAGTACATGCACCAAGTTTTGAGAAATTTGACGTCAAAGATTTTGAGTTTCGCATCTCGTCCCACTTTTTCGAACGCCATTCTTTGAATGTTACTGATAACGACTCCGAATGATCTTACTATTTTGATAGAGCAGATGTAACATTTGGTTACAGACATTATGGTTTTAGTAACTCAAAACGGCCAAAAATGTCAGATTGAGTTTCGTATTT
>NW_004797275.1:2375200-2377057 GCF_000002075.1 Aplysia californica
AAGAAGAAGAAGAAGAAGAAGAAGAAGAAGAAGAAGAAGAAGAAGAAGAAGAAAAAGAAGAAGAAAAAGAAGAAGAAGAAAGGGCTTTTGTCCTTTCCCATCCATTCGTTTGATATCAAAAGAGATTTTGTCTTGGCGCCCTCATGAGCCCCCAGAAGGGCTGTGTTTCCGTCCCCCCACTTGCCGCGAAAAGGGCTTTTATCCGCTTCTTCTTTCTAGCCACCAGAAGAACTTTTATCAGGCTCATGTTCCTAGCCCACAGAAGGGCTTTTATCCAGTCTCCGCTTGTCCTTTGAACCCTAAAAGCGCTTTTATCCTGCATCCTCTTTCTCGTCCTCAAAATTGCTTTTATACGGCCTCCTCTTCTTTGCCCATCAGAACGGTGGTTATCCGGCCCCTTCTTTCTAGCAAACAGAAGGGCTCTTATCCGGCCTCCTCGTCACAGCCCCCAGAAGGGCTTTTTACCGGCATCCTCTTTCTCGCCCTCAAAAGGGCTGTTATACGGCCCCCCGGCATCCTCTTTCTTGCCCTCAAAAGGGCTGTTATACGGCCTCCTGGCATCCTCTTTCTCGCCCTCAAAAGGGTTTTTATCCGGCCTCCTCTTCTTTGCCCCCCAAAAGGGCCTGTATGGACTTCTCTGTTTTTACCTCCTCGTCTTAATCATCAGAAGGGTTTTTATCCAGCCTCCTCGTCTTAATCATCAGAAGGGTTTTTATCCAGCCTCCTCGTCTTAATCATCTGAAGGGCTTTTATCCGGCCTCCTCAGCCTAGCCCCCGGAAGGCCTTTTTATCCAGCCTCCTCTTAATTCTAGCCACCAGAGGGGCTTTTATCCAGTCTCCTCTTGCATGTCCTTTTAACCACTAGAAGGGCTTTTATCCGGCCTCCTCCTCCTAGCCCTCAGAAGGGCTTTAATCCGGCCTCCTCGTGTCCTTCTAGCCCTCGGAAAGGCTTTTACCCAGCCTTCTCTTCCAAACCTCTAGAAGGGCTTTTGTTTCCTTCTCTCCCTCCCTCCATCCCATCTCCCGTTAACCCTTTAGGTCTTACATACCTCTTCTCTTGCTGTCGAAGCATGCTGCAGGTTCGCTAACCGTTCCGGGACGTCAGCCATGAGACGGAATCCAAGGCTTATATATAACAACTCTGCGCGGACTTCAGAGAAAGAAACTTTTGCGGTCTGGAATTGTTTGATGAACATTCTGCACAGTTGTGCACCGTTCACTAACAAACGCGCAAGCTTTTCAAAATGGGCACTGGATACTGAACTGAGAATGGGCATATAAACTTGTTCAATACGTTCGGAACACACACTATCTGGACTTATATTAGCCTATATAATAATAAATTAGTTCTTTTCATAGAATGGTGATGATTACATAAATATCAATGTCGATTGCCGTCTGGGAATGGAATTTTATGGTACGTCGAGTAAATATTCCACACCTCTCTCCATGCTGACAGTAGTGTAAAAACAGGAGGGTATGGGGTGGTGGTTGTAGACTACCAGGTAGAAAGCAAAGCGATTGTTGGTTAAACACGAAACCCAAAGGAAAGTACACGTGGCTCGAAAAGAATAGATCTAGATCTAGATCTGTGCTTGTTTGGGAGAGAATCAGGAGAGCCAGAAGTGGGAGAGGTGGTGGTTCGAGTGTCGGTAAAGTTTGCTTCCTTTTCTTTCTTTCTTTCTTTCTTTTTTTTTTCTTTTTTTTTTTGTTGTTGTTGTAAACAAAGGTGCATCGATACTATATTAGACATTAGTGCAAGAGCGAAGCAAGATGCTAGAACAGAAACAACTCAGAGGAATAAAAGAAGTAAATGTATAGGTCTATTAGGTCTAAAAAAAGAAGAAGAAGAAGGAG
>NW_004797275.1:2379395-2413489 GCF_000002075.1 Aplysia californica
GAGTAATAACTCCTTACGTCAGGAGCTTCGTTAAACTGGCCATTTTCCTCCAGTATTTTTGCAAAGTCCAGATGCATGCATATCTGCCTACTACGGTCCCGTAACACCACGCCTTAGCGCTGGTAGGACATACGGTCCCCTAGCGCCAAACACTATGGGGGCGTACGGTCCCCTAGCGCCAAGCGCTATTGGGGCATACGGTCCCCTAACATCAGCCATCTATTAAAATCTAGATCTAGATATCTACTTCTTATAGACTAGTTTGTTCGGACCCGTAGTTTGTTTTTTGTTTTGTGCTAGATTCTAGATCTAGATCTAGATCTAGATCTAGATATCTACTTTCATTTTAATACCTGAATTCGCAATTTTTTCAACAGAGTGTCTACGTACACACGGTAACCGGGCACCTAGCCTCAGTGTCTACATACACGGTAACTGGCAACCAGACACGTAGTCTCAGTGTCACGAACACTAACCGGGCATGTAGCCTCAATATCTACGTACATGGTAACCGGCAACCGGGCATGTAGCCTCAATATCTACGTACATGGTAACCAGCAACCAGGCATAGTCTCAGTATCACGTCAGAATTCCAAGTTCAGTTTTTGTCATCCTGTGTGGCCTTCATCCCCACCCCTCCCCCGACTGTACCTTTAAAAAAATCAATAAATGCCCTCGTTCCGGAGCCCTATACTTCGCCGCGCACAGACTTTGAATTAACTTTGGTGACCCCGACCGGTATTCTCAATGTAATGCACATAGTACGCAGGTTCTCTGACCGGTCACGATGGTGAGCCCGACAAGACGCTTGACCTTTTTTTTCAGCAAATGACAGCACAGGACAAATATTGATTTATTTTCATTCAGGTTACCGTGTACGTAGATACTGAGACCAGGTGCCCGGTTACCGTGTATGTAGATACTGAGACTAGGTGCCTGGGAACCGTGTACGTAGACATTTCGTTTTTCAAAGAAATCCGCGTATTCGAATCCCTCGCAAAATGCCAAAATGCTGAAATTGAAATGTGCTCTACATTGGCTGGAACGTAGATAGACCTACACAGTCAAACCTGTTCAAGACAATCACCTGTATAACGACCCCTTCCCACTTTCCCCTCTGCGCTTCTATAATAAAGGCCGGCTCTATTTCTCGGAACGTTCGGGAAGATAAACTTGAACTCTATTTCTCAGAACGGTTTCCGTTCTTGAGATTTTTTGTTTTTTTGCGAATGGAGGGCCCGTGTATGTGTGTGTGTGTGTGTGCCATGTGAGTGTGCGTGTGTGTGCTGTGTGAGTGTGCGTGTGTAAGGTGTGAAGGGATGGGGGGGAGTGTGGAGGGATTTTTTTTGTGATTTAGTTTTTGCTTTAGGGGTGACTAAATGCAAAATAGGTTACTGCCAAAGTCTAGTGGTCTTGTTTTCTCGCAGTACCTTTTGAAGGCATTTTCAAATGAAGTATAGTCCGGGAACGTTAACCCAACTACAATTGAAGTATCTGAATATTCAGATAACTAAAAATTTCTAGCTCTAGAAATTGAATTCGATCCAAAAAAAATGCTTCTTCCCAGTCCTTGTAGAATGGCAGAATGAAAGATAAATAATTATCCTGAGCGTTCAGGGAAAGAGAAATAGTCACTTCGTATATTAAATAGACGTTGTCTTTGACGTCCATCTCTCTATAAAACAACCACTGTTCTCATTGGCAGTAAGTGGCCTTCTTGGACAATTTCTAGTACACACGAATGCATAAATGACACTAGCCACTCAAATCGCAAAAATTCAAAACTTTCTCCCCCAAAAAGATGGGTCTTACTTTTTACTTTTTCAGGCCTCTTGTTATTCTTACAGTGTTTTTTTGTGATCATCTGTTCGCTGGCATTTAATTTGTTTTTGCCTTTTCTAAAGTTTTACTGAACCCTTCTCTGTTCATGTTTTCCTGGACCTGCATTTTCCACGCAATACTGCCTGATTACCATCAGATGTTCAAACCTTTTTATTCTTCGTTTTACCCCAGCAGGGAGTCGAGCCAACTTAATTGTTCTCTGACAATCTCGTTTCACCTTGTCTCTTGTGATGTTCAAACTTGTTCTGAAGCGTCTCATTTCATTGGCGTTTATTCACTTTGGTGACTCTTGTTTGTTGTCCATGTGTGGGCTTGGTATTTTAAAATGGACTGGCGCTTTGCTTCCTTTTTTGGATGTGAAAGGTTAGTATGGCATGGTGCCAGTTGTTAAGTCACAGCATTGGCCTTTTTAAAATTCTAGTTTCTATTTCTTTGTCCATCTTTCTCAGACTTTCTGTCATGGGTGAACAAACATTCCACTCCCAGGTGTTTTAATTTTTCTACTTTTGCTTGATTTTGTTGCTGTTGACTGTGGTATTTAGTGAGCCTGATGCGTTTTGTTGATTTTCATTGCCTTAGTTTCACTTTTGTGTGCTGATCTTCATGTTGTGGTCTTTGCAGCTTTTGTTCACTTTGTTCAGTGAAGAGTCTACTTGGTGTCGATTTGTATGCTCTGATGGCCAGCTTAGAAACTCGTTGATTACCTTGTTTTCTGGTTTAGCTTCTGCTTTATTTTGTCCATATTTATAGTACAGTAAAGGGGATAGTACACGTCCTAGTCTCACTCCCGATCTTACACCAAAGAACCATGGTGTTTTTTCCATGTGGTACCCTTACTGTTTTTTGCAGTTTTTATTATCATGCCATGATGTTGTCCATTAGTTGTCATCTGATTCTGTATTCTTCCAGCACTGTCCACAAACACACAAAAAAAAGAATGCAAAAAACAGACTGCACTCGAACCACAAGTCTCTTACTTTTTCCTTGCACTATGTGACTGTTATCATGTCAAATGTACTTTTTGTTACTCACACTTGAACTAAAAGAAAGGTCTACAACTGGAAACAACTTTTTATTTCAGATGTTTCGCCCTCGAAAGAAGCTACTGATTGCTCTTTTGGTGGTTGGAGCCTTTCCTGTCTGCTGCATGATCTACATGTTGTTCAATGAGGACAGTGAGTGCAAACGATCATTATTTATTTGTTTCCATCTGACACAGATTATCATGTTTCTTTCAAATTTTGTTGATGATTACTTTTTTATGAGTTTAAAAGTGATTTCACTGAAACTGTAATAAAAAAGATTTAAAGTGAAATTTTTTCTACAATTCTGTCCTGTACCTGTTGCATTAAATTATAGGCCTTTTGAATTCAAATGAATTTCTGGGTAATAAATATGCAATTATATTCACTCAGTATTGTTATAAACGTGATAGCTAATTAAAGTATTTGTTTCTATTTTTCGCTTTCTGATTTCATCAAAGACTAGCTATGCATTACTTTCGAATAATTTAATTTTTGTTTGAATTCGCCTCAGACCCCACCACCCCCAGTAGGGAACTTACAACATGACATAATTCTCCTTTGTTATTCCATCTTTTCTGTCTGTTCAGTGTCTTTCTGCAGTTGGGTCAACTGAGGAAAATAGGACCGTATCCCTTTTCCATGGTTTTCCATGGGTTTGACATACTTGTAATCTAGTTCAATCTTGATGTCGGCTCTAAATTAGTGACAATTGCAGTAACAGTTATTTGCCTTTATAGAAGGAGAAGAAAAGAAAGAAAAATATTCGGAGTTAAACTTAAACTTTCTCTTCTTTTTTTTTTGTTTTATTCTTTTTCTTTTCTTTTATGTTACATAGTTCAGTTTGGAATGACATTTTTCCTCAATGATTCTTGGATTTAGAGACATGATTCCCTCTTCTTAATGTTTCAGATGTTTATTCATCCTACAATGAAAATCGAGTGATTAATCCTGTGGAGGTGAAACTGATTGAGAGAGTTCAGGAAGTTGAGGATCAGAACATTGCCCTGAAGAAACAGTTAAGGTAAATCAACTGTGTAGTGTAAGACTGCCAATTTAAAAAGTGACATATGAAGAGGACGTACACCGAGCATTCGAAATGAAGTAAACTAAGTACTAGAAGTATTAACAGACATAAATGGAGTATTTTCTCCTTATACATGAATACATTTTAGTTATAAGTTGAAACTCACACCAACAATGTACTTCTTTGTCTCTAAAATAAGTGTCACAGACAGCGCATTGATACCATTTTTAAAGAGGTGAGGAATTAAAAGTCTGCTCAGAGTGGTTTTGAATTGGATGAATAGCGCAACGCACAACTGCAGTCACTGTCCGTCAGCTTCAAGTGGTCTATGTATGTGAGAGCCTACCATTGTGAACAGAGGTTCATCACTAGCTATGTTCTCAGATATCTGCAGAGTTTTATACTTGTGTCATTGATGGCCTAGTGGTAAGGCTCTTGGACTCACAACCGCCAGGTCATGGGTTTGAATCCCATCAGGTCCAGCATGGTTCTATAAAAAGGCACTTTACACAAATTTTCCTCACTTCACCCCGCTGGGAATGGGTACCTTCCTCTAGACATTGAAAGACCTTATCTGCTTGTTAGTGTTTGAATGTTTCAGAGTGCTTTAGGGTCTGCTGAGGTAATCCAATTGTGCAAATAACATAGAGCTTGCTGTTGAGTAGGGATATGTGCTATAAAAATGCTATTTACTATTTTTACACTATTTATACATCTAGCAAAACGTTTTTTGCATGGGAGAAGTGAAAAAGTTTTAACGCCATGAACCTTTACCCTCCTGTGCCCCAGATGCATGCCTCCGAAAATGGTGGTGTACATCAAGCAGTCAGCGTACTGGAGCTGAGGTCCAGAGGTCCTATTGAATCAGAAGGGTGGGAGGCAGCTCAAAAACAAAGGGTTAACTTACCAATATTTCTGTGCTTAGTCTAACTGTATATTTCTAGGATACTATCTGGACGACTTTTTTGTTTTATCCTGGGATCAGAGACATTTTCTTGCTTATTAACTAATAGTGTATGTCCTTAGTTTAACTCACATGAAGTTTACGTTTTAATTATAATTAAGAGCCTAATAAAATTTGTATCCATTTTTCGGATAAGCAAATGCTGCTAAAAATTGTTCCTTCTTTGAGAACTGAGTCAGGGAAGATCTTTATACTACTTTTTGATGTTAGTGAAACTAGTGTCGGGTCTTGAAATACTTTACTCTTATTGTATCTATATAATGTTTCATTGAACATTTACTCACTGGTCAGAGCCACTGTTTGGTCATGAAAAATCCATCCCTTTCATTGTTTCTTTTATCTATCAGTCAAAACCAGAATCAGTTGTTGAGACTTCAGATGACCCTGGCTGCAACCAATGACTCAAGTGCGTCTGCCAAGTTCAAATGTGTGAATGCTGAGCCAGATGTTCCAAAGTGCGAGGTACACATGATATTGTGATTAAATACTCTCTAGCCTGCTCTAACAGATACCTGTCCAAGACAACCACCTGTCTTAGTAGACTACTTTCCTCTCCCCGTTACTTTTAAAAATATTATTATGTCACTGTCCAAGGTGCTCTCAAGTCTAAGACAATAGTTTTTCTCTTCGACAACAGATGGCTGTCTTGGTCAATTTCTATTGTATAAGTAAACTTGCTTGTCTTCATTTCATTTGGAATGCATGTTGTCACAATTTTACTAATATGTTTTCCATTTCTCCTTTGTTTCAAGCTAGAATGTAAATTCATCTATCCATTGCAGTGTCTGTGGCCAGGTTTTTAGCTCGCTGCCTCATTTGAAAATTGAACTTAAGTTCAGAAGAATAAAAATAAAAACTAGATTTTAACACTGTAGTCACACAGCCAGCAGTTCAAAATACCCCATCTGATCACCCTGCCAGGAGAGAAACTGCGTCAGGTGATCAGAATGGATCATTTTCACTGTCACATTATTGCGGCAAGTCACCGCAAAGTGTTAAATCTCACAAGTTTGGCCTCAAAAGGAACTTTTGACCCAATCTTTGTACTTTGTTTTCAGATTCGATTTCAAGTTTTTGATTTAGTGGCAAACTATGTTGGTGAAGGAATTTTAAAGTTGTTGGGCACCAGAGAATGTCCTTGAACAAGACACAGTAACCATCCATAAAGATTAAGGCACTGTATCGTAGTCGTCAGTTAGCTTTTTGATTTATTAAATGGTTCGTTATGTATTATGTAATCTCGTATAACTTGTGAATAGGTGTATGCTTTATGTGTGAAGTTTCATTTTTGGGATGTATTTGTCATAACTTTGTATCCCATTATATCGTAAGTTTTCCCATGGTAGTAAATGAATTTCTTTTGCCTTCTTGCTTTTCACTTTTTCAAATATATTCAACTCATTTATCTCTGTGTTTCAGGTAATCCATGTGGCTATTGTATGTGCTGGACATAATGCTACCAGAGATGTTGTCACCCTCATCAAGTCCATCTTGTTTTACCGACGCAACCCACTCCACTTTCATTTCCTGTCAGACCCCCTAACTGAGACAATTCTTCGAAAGCTCTTCCAAACATGGAGTGTGGCAGAGGGTAATTGCTCTTTTCTTATTATAAATCAGTTATTGTTGTATCATTCCTTTCTGTCGCACGAAAAATGTTTGTCCTTTTGATCTGGGTGTATAGAGTAAGAAAAAAAACTTATGAGTTTCACTCATTTTCCTTGCAGCCGCAGCAATGTGTTTTTGTTTACATAACTTGCAACACTTTAAGATCAAACTGAAATAGAAAGTTGTGGCTTTTTATATGTGTAATTACAACTGAAGAGCTCAAATTTAGGAAAGTGGTATATATCATGTATTAATTGTGGCACATATATGGAGGAAGAGTGATAAATAAAGGCAGGGAGGTGAGGGGTGGGTGTGGGAGACAACAAAAGGAATGTTATCGATCTATTCATGAGACACTTCAGTCACTTAGTTAAAGATTTTGTTTTGCTCCTGTTTCACAGTTGAGGTCAGTTTTTATCCAGCTGAGTCCGTCAAGGTAAGACACAGTGCCAGAAGCTAACAACCTGTTAAACTTTACTTTCAACTAACATTGGCTGACCAGGGATCCATTCAGTTATTTTTCTGCAGTTAACTCTGCCCCTCAAAATAATACAAAGAATCTTATTAAAAGAGTTTTCTTGACAGTCTAATGGAAAGAAATCGTCTACTAAATGAACGTGAGTTTGTTTCCTTACTATTTTGTTGTATTGCATTACCTACTATAGCATAAATAAATAAATAGTTAATTATTTATTCATTTCTAGGAAAGGAAATTTCAACTTGCGTACAAATGTTTACATACGACTAGTTTCCGTCTCAATAATAACTTCCTCATAGCAAAAAAATACGATGACGTTGTTGTCGCTTCAATATTATGTGCTTTCAAGAAAGTGATTTTTTTATATCGTTGAGTTTTATCACAGAGTGTACCCTGTAAAGATTTTCGCTGTTTTACTACAGACTGTCTGTTTTCCCTTATCAAAGCACAAAATAACTGTCGCTCTGTCTTTACTCATGCTGAAAAAAAACTTTGGCAAGCATTGAATGATTGTTATGGTGTGGTTGCACTTCTCATTTCTCAAAAACTAATCTCATTATGTGAAATAAGCCTTGTGAACATTGCTGTTCTTGCATTTTCCACAGCCCGATATCAGCTGGATCCCAAATCGTCATTACTCAGGCGTGTTTGGGCTCATGAAATTGACGCTACCCAAAACTTTGCCAGAACACATGAACAAGGTAGGTGTACTAAGACTGTTGCTTCTTATTTCTCTCTGTCTGTCTGTGCTGGGCTCTTGATTTCCTTCAAGTGTCTGATGACATGGTAAAATCAGGCGAATCACCGTTAGAAAAGAATCGTCAAAGTATTATTAGATGATGTGTTGTCAACGATTTCATACATCACGTATGTCAAAAAGTATCTCAGAGCAAAGCATCTAAAACAACAATATTAGATGATTCAATCATTTCTGCTACAATTTTCTGACCAGAAATGGAATGAAGGGAGTGAAAATAATGTTTTTTCATATTCGATAAAAAGTCCATTTTTGATCGTTCCTGGGCTGCATCTCGGTTAAAGGTTGTGCATCTTCCACCTGGTTGTCCAGGCAACTATATGTTGTATACCATTTCAATGTGTGCAGATACATTTTGTACCTTCAGAATATGTATTTGTGTGCCTTAATTACCCCATGTGTTTTTGTTTATTGTATTATTATTTATCTCTGAATGCTTGCTTGCTTGCTTGCTCCTCATCTCTGTTTAAAGTTTCTCTTTTGTATTAATGAGATTTTTCTGATCATGTCTTAGGTATTGGCATCTGTTGTGTAATGGTAAGAGTTTTGCTGCTGCATGCAGGAGACCTGCGTTCGATTTCCGAGTGGGGAGAATTTTTATCAGGTATCTCAATCTTCTGCTGGGATATTGTTCCCCCTCAGCCCGGGTTGGCCATGACAGTCAAAGTCAGAAGCCTGCCCCCAAAATGATCTAAAATTGTGTGGATGGGAGCATAAAAATGCCTACATTCAAATGTCTTCGGTCTTGGTGTGGTTTCTGTTCTTAGTCTTTTGGTTTATGATAAAGCAGAGAATAGACAGTCCTGTCGTCTATGGTCTAGTGGTTAGGCTACGGGACTCATAAAAATGTAATCATGAAGTTATGGGTTAGAGTATTAGAGCTTCAGGGCCGACATTGTGTCTTTGGGAAAGGCACTTTACACGAATTTTCCTCACTTCACCCAGGTGGGAATGAGTACACATGCGGCCATAGACAGCGAAAGATCTTATCAGTATGTTAGTGTTTTAGTGCCTATAAAATGGCAGCTTGCTCAGTAGTTTGCTTGCCAAGAAGTTGAGATTGTTTCAGAATGCTACCAGGTCTGCTGGGGTAATAATATTGAATGTTAAGCGCATAAAGCTTTCTGTAGAGCAGGAAATTAGCTATACAAATACTATCCAGTATTATTATTATTATAATATCTGAATGGGTTGTTTTTTTCAGGTGATTGTCCTGGATACAGATGTGACTTTTGCCACAGATATTGCTGAGCTATGGAAAATCTTTAGAGTGCTGCGTGGGAAGCAGGTACACAAAACTCCTTTCTAAATATTTCTAATTCATAATGATTCAGTGTGGAATTCTTTTCCAATAGCACTATTAATTTCACCATTAGTTAGGCTTCTTTAAAAGATTTTTTCTTGAACGTGAAAGTAACATATGGTAAGTGAGAAAGTTACACAAAGACAGAGTTGCAATATCTGTTTTATACAGACCTGAAAAATCTGCTTATTGTTTTTATGAATGAACATCTATGTAATAATAATAGGAATAATACCATGACTTCGTAAGACTGATTGTAGTGCTGGTGTATGGTATCTCCTATGATACAAGTTATGTTTGTATGAAAAGAAACACTTTTAAACATACATATAGAAAAGTTTGATCTTTCACATTTTCTTCAATGACAAAAAATTTCATTTTCTTAGAGAATGCTGTATTTAGTTGATTTTAGGAAAACTGATTATTGTTGTTTCCTGCTCCTGGAGTATATGAATGTCATGGATACTGAACATTTCTCCCCCTCAGGCTATAAGCTTTGTGGAAAATCAGATAATTCTAGATAGCTGCAAGTGTATTAAATCCTTTGATACTGAATACTTTTTTTCCTCCAGGCTATAGGCCTAGTGGAGAACCAGAGTGACTGGTACCTGGGCAAGTTGTGGAAAAATCATCGACCTTGGCCTGCCCTGGTGAGTGCTTTGCATGGACACATTTTACTCTATGTTTGTTTGTGCATCTGTGCATCATCACAGCTGATTGTAGATCTGCAAATACTCACCTGTTTATTGTCGGATTTTGAAATATTTGTCCTTGATAGAACCCCCCCCCCCCCCCATATACAATGGAAATGTTTGGCTCAATAGACAGCAATTCTTCAACTCGTGGAAATTATCGATGTCTTTGAAAATGTTGTAATAATGAAGAAGCATAGAGTCTGCTTAACTTTCATTCTTGTTGACTGTTCTTCTAGGTGCTTTGAAACGCAAGATTAAGCATGCAAATAATATTAGTGAGTTGCAAAGTTTTTGTCTCTCTAGTGTAACTGTGGGGGGTTTTTTGGTTGCCTGGATTGCTTGTGGCATCAAGAGTAAATCGCTCTGTCTTTTTGCCTGCTGTCTTCTATATCTATTTCAACCTCTGCCTCTCTGTCTTATTGTAATGTGACCATCGCTTTTTGAAAGTGTCTTTTATTTGCTCTTTCATATTTTTCTGTCTGATTTTACCAATGTCTTCTTTCTCTTCTTCTGTTCATTTGTGTGTTGTTTGTTTTATATTTTGCCATTAATATAAACATACACTTATTTAAACAGCATTAATAGCTTCCCAGAAAATGATGAAAACTGATTACTCTCTTCGAGGAGAAAAAAAATATCACCTCCCCCCCCCCTCCCCTTCCTTCTCCAGTACCCCCATGCCTCAATCTTCCCTGAAGCATTTGAGCATTCTGAAGCCCCCTCCAAAGCATCCATTATATGCCAAATCCTACTTTTACCATAAACTCTGTTTCCCCAGGGTCGAGGGTTCAACACAGGGGTCATTTTGCTGGACCTGAAGATGCTCAGGGAGATAGGTTGGATGCAGATGTGGCGACTTATAGCCGAGAAGGAGCTAATGAGTATGCTGGCTGTGTCTCTCGCTGATCAGGTGAGAAACAGGTTGGAAGTCAAAGCTTGGCATTTTTTCATTTTAGTCATATGTTTTACAAGAGAGTCACAAACACCAAAAAAAAGGAGGAGTGATAAGGAGATAAAGACGATAGATGTTTGATAAGAAAGAAGGAGCGAACCACAGCGGAGTACCCGCCACCGACCCACTACTCTTATTCACTCAGAGAGGGATTCTAACTGTGTTTTTATTCTCTCTCCCTCTCTCTCTCTCTCTCTCGGCTGTGTCAGGACATCTTCAACACTGTCATCAAGCAGCACGACTATCTGGTGTACAAACTGCCATGTCAGTGGAACGTGCAGCTCAGCATGAACACGCAGAGTGAGCAGTGCTACAGTGAGGCCTCAGATCTCAAGGTGAGTGTTGTTTGCGTCCGTACCCTCAAAAATAAAAATGAAATGAAATAAAGTACCACTTTTATGGATTCATGTGGAGACATTTTGATTACAATAATTAGAACAATACCTACTTACACGAAGAAGTTGGGCATGAGATGTATGCATCATGATGAGTGTCGGGTTTTGTGGGGGTTTTTCAGATCATCCACTGGAATTCTCCCATGAAGCTGAAAGTGAAGAACAAGCACGTGGAGTTCTTCCGCAACATGTACCTCACCTTCCTGGAGTACGATGGCAACCTGCTGCGCAGAGAGCTGTTTGGCTGTTCCAACGGAACCTCCAACCAGACGCAGGATGTTGTGGTTTGTATTTGAGTGTGTGTGTTTGTGTGTGTGTGTGTGTGTGTGTGTGTGTGTGTATGTGTGTGCACTGGTGTGAATATATTTCTGTGCTAAAATAAGAATGTGTGTATATGTGTATGACATTATGTCTGTGCATGTATAATATGTATATGTATGAGGCAGCGTGGTGAAATCAGGAGCTCATCAAAATAATGAAAGTGAAGAAACTGATATTTTTTGACAGGTTTGGGAATATTTATCAACTCGTTTTTTGGCTCAACACCTTAAAGAACACATTTCGTATGGATTTTACTGAAAAACGTTGATTTAAGGCATAAGAGATGTAAATTTAGGTTTCCACAGACTATCAAGCTCAGGAAATAATAAAACTTTGGCAGCCATTTTCTCGCTAATTTTACCTATGAATCCAGGCGACCCCCTCACTAAAAGCTTCAATCGCCAATATCTTGACTTGTATCCAAGATAAATGGATAATTTTATAATTGAAAGCAAGGCAAATGGACAGACCTTAATATGATACCAATAACTCCATATGCAAAAAAAATTAACGAGCGCCTGAATCCACCATATATTGACACATATTATGTGTGTTGGGGGGGGGGGGGGGGGGATTTACTTTATTTTGTTGTTTCTGTCTGTCTGTCTGTCTGCCTGTCTTACTCTTTCTCTGCATTAGGTGACTGTTTTTGTGTGAAAATGCTTCTCTTTACCAAAAAAACGCAAAGCAAATGTTCTACAACATGGACTATTATGTTAGTGAACAAATACAGTATTTCTGACACTTGGTTTTTTTCTGTATTTTTTTCTTTCATGTCACTTACGACATCCGGCAAAAATTGGGTAGTGATAATTCTAATCTTTATTATTTCATGTTGACGTCTTTTGTTCAATGTAAAGACAATGTTTATATAACCTAATTGTGCTGCAATTGCCATAAAACTCTTACTGAAACTAAATACAATGTTCACTCCATCTTGTCAAACAAGTGCAACATTTCAGGCCGTGGGTTTGTTTCTGGGTTGTTGTTTTTTGTTTTGGTTGTTGTTTTTTTTGTTTCATTTTTTTTTTCTGTGGTCACTTACAAAAAGCGCTACCTTCCTCAGCTGAGTGACCACACAGAGGACGATGACTGCTATGATTTCCGGTCAGAACGAGAGCTGGTCCACCGCACACACCTGTACTACCTGGACTATGCGGACACCGGGTCAGGGGGACCCGATGATGTCACACTGGTCCTACAGCTCTCCATGGACAGACTTCAGGTAATGAATGATTAGTGTTTGCAGGGGTGTTCAACATTTTATGGACAGAATGGACACATATTGCTACCTCAGAATTACATTGTTCCTATCTGCTCAGTACCTAGTTTTGAGAAATTTGATGTTAAATTTTTTTAGTTTCACATTATATGAAGCTTTTTTTAATGCAATTCTATGATTGACTTGATAGCAACTCCGAATATTCTTACGATTTTGATAGAGCAGATAAAGCATTTGGTTTCTGACCTCGAAACAAGCAAAAATATAAGATAAAACTTTGTGATTTTGAGATAGCAATATGTTTGATCAGCAGGAGACCTCAGGAAATCTTCTTCTCGATAGCATCACACTTGAAGTCTGGCATCAGTCATATATTGGGCCGTCCTGCTCATTTCTTCTGTCAGATCTGTACAGCTTTTCTTGTAGTGTCAATGGGGTTGGCCGCGGTTCCTGTTTCAGGGCCCTGTGTGTCTAAAAGTACTGAAGGATGTGTTTCAGTTTGGTCCGCCTCTCCACACTGACGTTTTGGTGACTGTACTTGTATAAAAAACCTAGGGCAAGGTTACGCCACATTTCGAATTATCATACACTAATCTGAAACATGAATTTGCGTACTTTATGGTATACATTATGTACCCTACTTTTTAAACTTTCAGATGAGAAAAACAATGGAAAAATCTGTAGGAATAAGGAAACTATGCTCCTTTTCTTTTCTAAAGCAGGGTATTTTCAAGTATTGTTGAATGACAAGCATGCATGTATGTCATCAATGAGTTACTCATCTTTGCCATTCCAGAAAATTTTCTGAAAGTTCCTAGAATCTTGATGTGTGTGTGTGTGTGTGTGCGTGTGAGTGTCTGTCTGTCTGTCTGTCTGTCTACTCCTTTTACATCTAACGGACAAAATCACAACTACAAAAATGTATTCTCTGTAACGTCACCAGGAAATTTTCATCTGCTGTTTTTTTAGCAAAGCTCCTTTTTCAATTGACGCACATGGTGCTGAAACATAGATTTTTGTGTTGAAGATTTGAAAGCAGTAAAGCCCGCTATAATGGCCTCCCACTTAAGACAATTGCCTATACCAATGGCCACTTACGATTTGCTTCCTGGGGTATTTTTTACATTATAATGACACTGTGTAAGACCTATCTAATATGGACACTTTTCTCCTCAACAATAAATGGCGGTTTTAGACAGTTTTGACTGTACAACCTCTCTGTGATTTTGTCAAATCACCCAGCCTCCAGCAATTTTGATAATAATAGTTTGTACTTTCTGAGTACAGGGGAGAGGGAGGGGGTGTGCTGCAGTTTGCTCATTCTGATTCTTGAGGGAGAAAGATGGGGGAGGGAACTGGTTAAGGCTCTACCAAAACCTGCTCTTTCTACTATTTTTTAGCAGCAATGTTTTTCTAATCTGTTCATGGAAAAATGTGGTCATTATTGTACCAACTTGCAGTATCCTCTAGCACTAAAAAAACCAACATATTTTTGTTGGGGTGGGGGGGGGTATGACGCTAGTCTAGTTATTTGTACTCCTTAAGATTATCCATCAAATTGAATGTAAGGATTTACATCTTTCTGCAAGGATGCTTTAACCCACTTGGCCCAGGTTGTTTTTAGTTTTAGTAGAGGTTTTAAGGCGCTGGCAACTGCATAAAGTCATATGAGAGCCGGAAGATTAGAGGTGTTAAACCTCTAAAAGCCCTTATATCTAATTGTACATTTTGTTGATGGAGTTGTGGAAAATTCACTATCATAATCACTACTCACTGGCATCTATGTCCACTCACAGATGCTGGAGATGATCTGCAAACACTGGGAGGGCCCTATCGCTGTGGCACTGTACATGTCTGACGCAGAGGCCCAGCAGTTCTTGCGCTACGCCATGGGCTCAGAGACCATCATGTCACGCAAGAACATCGGCTACCACATTGTTTACAGAGAAGGGGTAAGGAAAATCTTTAGTTACTATATTTATTTTTTTTATTAGGGAAAGAGTAAGGAGAATCTTAAGAAACGATGGTTTTTACAGGGAAGGGATGAGAATGTTTAGTTATCAAACGTTGTACAGGGAAGGGGTAAGGATATTTACTTGTCAAAATTCTTACAGGGAAAGGGTGAGAATGTTTAGTTGTCACATTTTGTTACAAGAAAGGGTTACGAAAAATCTTTTGTTATCACCTTGTGTTCAAGAAAGAGGTTAGTGCAGTTTAGTTTGAGTAAAGAAGTTGTCAACGCGGAGAGGGGTTTGGACCCTATTTGGCTACCACTTTTTTTATCTCACTGCTTTCAGTTGTATGCAAGTACCTGAATGCTTGCAATGTTTTTGTAATTAAGCGTTTACTTTTCCTCCAAAATTTTGGAAAAAAAAAATCAGGTTCCAAGTGTTTTGGGTTTGGTTTGGCGTTCTTTTGACATGTGATGTTGACATTTATTTTTTTTTTTTTTTATTGCTTTTCATTTTTTCCCATGTTTTATATTAAATCTTATATTTATAATCTTTATTCTCAGCTGCAAAGACTTGCACTATAAAGGACCACCAACAAAAGCCCGATTTCAGATTATATCTTAGCACGATTTAGGAAGGGTGGTCTCCGCTAGGGCATTTTCCAACTTTTAAATGACATTTTCGTGCTGGTTTCTTATGCCTTATGATATGATATGAACTTTCACTTGTTATCTTTCTGAATGTTGCTGAATATGCTACTGCAGCTGTTTAAAGATACACATCTTTATTGTTACTTCCAACATATTCACTTATTTTATACAAATGCTCCATTTACTCATTCCTTACCACAAGTGGCATGTTGCAGCTCAAACAACCAATGGTTTATGGCCGTGAGCTGCATCCCACTGCTGTACATATTCCTGACCTCTTTGCTCCTGAGTCATCAGATTTACGGAATCACTCTTTTTTTTGTTGCTTATTTAATCATAATTTTCTTTGATCCGTCAGATAGTAAACTCATTTCCCCAAATTTTAGTATGACACATGTTTCTCTAGAAAAATGTTGAAGAAATTATGGGGTTTTCTGATTCCAGTCAGAAAGGAAAAATGGCCACCGAATTGGCTTTATCTCTGTTATGAAATTATTCAGGCATATTTTTTTTTAATGTAGGTGTTTTTACGCCCCCGTCGACACAATTTAGATCATTTAGGAGACGGGATTTCAACCCAGCCTTTGAGGACCAACCTAGATGGAGATGCTCGATAAGGCTTATCTCCCCACCTAAGAATCAGACTCGGGTCTCCTGCCTGCGACAACAAAGCAAACCAACTACTATACCACAGACGCTGGTAATGGTCAGGCAAGGAAAGAGTAACATTTTTGAGCATTTCAAAAAGTTTTTCTTGTTGGTCTCTTCCTCAGCAATTTTACCCTGTGAACTATCTCCGGAATGTCGCCATGTCTCAGGTCCGCACTCCGTACATGTTTCTGTCAGACATTGACTTCCTGCCTATGTACGGCCTGTACGAATACTTGAAGAAAGCCATACCCATGATGGACATGAGGACTCAAAAGAAGGTGAGTGAAAAGTTACTATGCAGGGATTATATAGGGATTCAGGAGCCCCTGTAAGTGATCTCTTGCATGTGATGATAATGATCATCATTGTCGTCATCATTATCTTCATTGTTGTATCATGCAAAGAAAAACACTAAATGTATATGGAGACATGTTTTTTTGCTGTTTTTTTATAGTATCATAAAGTTTTAGCTCTCTTTGGTCTTCATCAGGAATACAGTAAGGAAAAAAACAACACAAAAGTAATAAAGCGTTCACTTACAACATCATGCGCTATAATGCCTACGATAAACTTATACAGTCGAACCTGCCATGGCAGCCACCTGTATAATAAGGCCACATGTACAAACGACCTCTTTCCATTTCCCCCCTTGCATTTTTTCTCTATAATTTAACTGTGTAAACGGTCACCTGTCCGCCACCTTCTTTGATCAACCCACTGTCAAATTTACTTGTGTGGTTACTCATTGCCCGACACTTTGTCGTAAACTTTGAATCTGCTTCTCACGCTGTGGACGGGCCGTCATAATTCATTCACCTGTCGTTATGGTTAGTCTCTCCTATGAATGTTTACCCAAGTTGACGAATGAGTAGGTCTAGCAATAAATTTTCAACTGCTGGTGAGGAAGGCGTGATCCGTCATAACCTTTTATCAACCGCCCACAACTCTTGCATAAATCGTATGTGAGGTGACTGGTCACTGTTTTGTTTACCTAATCTATAACAAAGTAACTATGGACATTGACATCTGCAGCCTTTCTACTGCTACTTTTGGCTCCTTCTTACTGCTGTCTTTCAGCCACGCCCCTGATCTTATGGTAGACTAGATCTAACACCTTGCCTTCTCTGATTAGGGGCGAAAAATCTCACTGATTCCGTGTGCCAGTTGCGCACGTTAAAGATCCATTGGTGGTTGAAAATTTATAAGAATAGGATTCGGCTGCCACTCGGGCTAAATTCAAAATTTCCTACCCACTGAAAATGTTTAGTGTGTCAGGCACACTCATATAACCTAAATGCAGTTGCGAGCACCATAAAACACACACACTCACAAAAATATCTTTTTCTCTCTCTCTCTCTCTCTTTTTTTGTGTCTAACTTCAACTCTCTTTCCCTCTTTTTCTCAACCTTTGCATATCTTTCTCCCTCATTTTGTCCTTTTAAAATTCTTTCTCCCTCTTCTTCTCTTTCTGCAGGCATTGGTGGTACCAGCATTTGAGACCCAGCGCTATCGCCTCCAGTTCCCTAAGTCCAAGACAGAGCTGTTGTCCATGCTGGATATGGGGACCCTCTTCACTTTCAGGTACACTCCACATTCTCAATGTGTAACTGTCTGTACCTAAAGAAAAGATGTTTTGGGTGGTTAATTAGTGCTTGCTTAAAACTTTAAAACTGAGGCAGGGTTTGTTATTCACTTCTCTTGGTTGTAGCTTCTATATGTTAATGATTACTTCCCTTGGCTTTCTCACTGGATTTAACTCATTTGGAACGCATTGGACGCAGACGTTCGATAGCCTTGAGCTTCGTGGAGACTCTTCGGACATATAAGTCCGATACCGTTTCTTGGCCGTTGTGGCAGCACAAATGAAGGTAGTCTTGAGAACAAACTTTTGTTTTACATTTCTAAGCCATTTTTATTTTGTATTTATTCACCTTTGACCGTGAGAGTGAAAACGGACTTTAAATATCAAAGGGAGAAAAAATGGCAGACTTTCAATCAAAGTTGACCCAAAATCGCGCGTCTCTCTGTGGAAAGGTGGTCCAAAACTTGCGTCCCGAATGTGTCAAAGAGGCACTTTTTTACTTTTTCTAGGGTAATTTTTTTGGGGGGAGGAGGGGGGGGGCGGGTCATGACATTTTCAAATGAAGAACCTTTATGTTTACCATCAGTTCTTAGTGGAGGGGTGGAAAGGGAGGAAATGTTGTTTCTCATGATTTCTATGGATGTACGTATGATGACTGACAATTTTTATTGTTTATGTTTCAGGTATCACGTGTGGCCCAAGGGTCACGCCCCCACTAATTTCGCCAAGTGGAGAACAGCCACAACACCCTACACTGTGAGTCTGGGTGGAGTGCGTCTCTTTGTTGCTGAGTGTCTATTAACCCTATTCGTATGCCCTGGGGTCATTTTGTACCCCCACGGTTGTATTCTTCACATTTTAGAATACATCTAGTACGAAGATCTCTTTGAAACATTCAGTATTTCTCAAAAAATCATTTTGACAGACTGCTATGCAAAGCGTACGGATCGGATTAACGAGTAAATTTCCTCTTTAGAAAGTGGTGGCACAGAGTTCCCCACGTCGTATGGATACGATAGGAAAGCACAAGGTACGGATAGGGTTAAAACTATAGAAGTAGAAACATTGCTCTCCAGCATAAGATGATGCAACTATCTTTCTGAAATGATTAGGTAATTAGATAAAGGTGGGGGGGGGGGTTAAAAGTAGATCAAGTAGATGATGTTTCTTTGTGTAAGGGTAAAGATAGTGCATACTTAGGTGTGTGTTCAGTGTCTGAAAGGGTAAAGATAGTGCAGACTGAAGTGTGTTTTCAGTATGTTTTCCCCGTGGCCCATTCAGTTTCAGGGTTGTGGTCCATGCACAAAACATTCGGATGGTCTAGTAGTAATGGTGTCATTCTTGCAATTGTGATGCTAAAGGTTCTATTCCATTGCTTTAAGGACATCTGAATGTCCGGTTGCAAATTGATTCTTGGCAATTGTCAAAGGCAGAAATAAGTAAATTGTTTTATTTGAGTACTTGAACAACATTCTTACTGAATGTCCTTTGGAGGACTGGGATGTTAATGCTTTTCTGACAAGCTGAGTTAAGCTTTTGCAGCCTTTGGCTTGCAATGATATAATATTATAAGTTGTCAATTCCACTATGGGGACAACATTTCAATTTCTTAATGTAAGACTCCACCTTATGCCATTTTGAAAAGTGACGTATGACAGAGTATTACACCGAGCAGTTGATTTTCAGATTTTAGAAGCCATAAGTGTTAAAAAGGGAAGAAGCTTCACGATATGTTTTCTTCCATTGTTAATTAATTTTTTTTCTTCAACCAAGGTGGCTTGGGAGCAAGATTTTGAGCCATATGTGGTGGTGAGACAAGACATTCCGACCTACGATCAACGGTTTCTCGGCTTTGGCTGGAATAAAGTGTCGCACATCATGGAGCTTGATGCACAAGGGTAATTTATCATTTGTATATTTCATTGTTCATAAACTGATTGAAATTAATTGTAAATAATCCGTCCAATTTAATACAATTTAAATATTCAGGAGGCAAGCTGCTTTGACCACATCTATAAGGGGCCTCTAGGGCTGAATGGGAAACAGTGTCCCGTAGAAAGACAGAGATACTAGATAATATATTCTTCCCTCTGCATGAATCCAACTCAAGTTTTGTCCATGCCCTAGTGGAGAACCTAACCTTTTTACCTCAGACACCAGTATTTATAGCTTGTGATTGATAGGACCTCTGATCCTCTGACTTATGAGCAGGAGGTCAGAGGGTGCCGTTAGTAGGTTCCCCTCTACTTGTCCTGTTTTTTAAAAATTAAATCTATGTCCTCTTTGCTCTTTCCCAAAACTAAGTCACAGTTGTTCTGGTGATGTGTTTCTGTTAGCTCAATACTAACCTGATAGTTGCTGAGGAGTTTTTACTGTTTGCAGAGCGGAGCTGTCTAGACATTGTTTTGTCCGCCGAAGGACCCTGATTTGATTTGTATAAATTCCTATTTTTTGCTTGAATTCTATTTCCATCTGCTCATATGCGTTTTATCGTAAATGATGTGGAAATAAACATTTTTAATTGCAATATTAACCTGACAAGAGGGCCTACTCATTTTTATTTATTCACTGACAAGTATTTGCAATACACAATTGTTTGCCCCTGTTGGTTTGTTATGTAACCATAATGTACAGGGATCTGGGGGCTCAAATTTTCTTTCCAAACTTCCTATTTTTGGTGGGATGATTTTGAAGAAAACTCATAAGCTTGGTCATGAGTGGTTGGCTGGTCTGTGTTAAGCAGCTTGAGAATGGTCTAAGAAAAGGTTGGGGTTTTTTTGTCAAAAGTGATCAGGCTCTCGGACCCGCAAACGTAAAATTGTGGGTTCAAATCCAGTTAGGGGTCCGACGTTGTGTCCTTGGGAAAGGCACTCTACAAGAATTTTCCTCACTTCACCCAAGTGGGAATGGGTACCCAGCTATAGACAGCGAAAGATCCTGTCAATTTTTTTTTGTCTTTGATCGTTTAATCAGCTGCATGCACTGTATGCTTCTCGGGAAGCTGAGAATGTTTCGGAGTGTTCTATGGCCTGCTGGGGTAATAATATAGTGTGTAAAGTGCATAGAGCTTGCTGGTGAGCAGGGGTATGCGATATACAAATGCTATTTATTATTATTATTATTATTTTCAGTTTCTCATGCACCATTCAAGTAACCTGAACAGTACTGGGAGAGACGTGGAGGTCATTGAGGGTTTTTTTTTAAACCTCACTACCTCAGAGTTGGAATAAAAGAAGTCTAATCTTGTGCCTGGGACCACAAAGAGTGTGATGTTATTAATTTTTTCCTTCATTTATTCTTAACTTTTTTGTGAGATCACAGGTCACATCGTGTTTTTTTCTATCTTTATTTCAGCTATGAGTTTGTCATTCTGCCCAATGCATTCATCATCCACATGCCACATGCTCCCAGCTTCGACATTGCCAAGTTCAGGTCCAGTTCGTTGTATAGAAAGTAAGTATCTCTTTCATCATAAGAAGAATGTTTAGTGACTATTTTGAACTATTTAGTTCATTTGTATAGAATGAAAGAGGTTTACATCCCAATAGTGGGTGGTTGGCGGGTGCTGTGATGGGGTTTGTTCTGTCTTTTCTATCAAACATTTATCGCGGGCAGTATTGCATACAGAAGTATCTCAAAGCCGCCAAAAATGACTTACGTCTGTATGCAATACTGCCGGCGCTGTCATCTTTAGCCCACCTCGTTCTTTTCTTTGCATGTTATTAACGAGTTTCACCTCTAATGTCTGGCACTTATGTGACCTTTTTGTGTTGTAAGTGCAATAAAACTCTAAATAAAACCTACAAAAATATCTTTAATAACAAGTGTTTTAGAACTTAGATTAAACACCGGTTCAGTTTATTTTGTCTGAAAGGAAAAGAATGTTGTGATAAAATGTAAGGCAACTGAGTCCTCTGTGGCATACTGGCTCTAATTCAAGGAAATCTGGCAAAAGTGGCTACTGTGTGGATGACTTCTTTTCTTTCCCTCTCTTTGTTTTTCAGTCAGTCTGTGGGTGGTTGGTGGGTGCTCTTGCTGCTTCTTTCCTATCGATCTATTGTCCTTATCTCTCCTCCTTCTTTACTTTGTATATTACTTTCTGGTAACTGCTCTAACCTTCAAAATTTATAATGACCTTTTTGTGTTACAAGTGCTGTTAAACTTTTACTTAAACTAAATTAAGTCAGTCAGTTGATCTTGCACAAGTGCATCAATTCAATATGAGTCTCCTTACTAAAAAAAAACACCCTAACTGCAAGTGGTCATTTCTGTAGTGTAGGTCTAGCAAACATCAGGAGGTTTAGGTTTAGTATGGTAGGGTCATTCCACAAGCACCCAGCTCATTTTGTAAAGTTTTGAGAAAATCAAAGGAAAAGAGAATGCTCAAATCAGAACTGTGACATAGGCCATCCTTATAAATATTTATCCGTCAAAAACTAGGAAGGAGGTAATGAAACAGAATAAAACTATATTGTTAAGATGCCCTTGACATCTTTATTTGAATTATGGCTTTATCTTGAAACCCCCAGGAATTGATTTGGGGGATAGTGGATTGATGCTGATGATGCTGGCACGCCACTTTGAGTTGTTGTTTACACTTTTACTACCATCGACAACTTTGGTTGCCAGGCCGTTGTATGCGCTCTTTACCGCTGGCAACTCTAGTCGCCAACTCGACCAGACACTCTTAACATAATTAAATAACAAATGGAGCCACTGCACGGAAGTAAATACCGAAGAAAGTCACTCTATGCGGAAGCTGAATGGTTGATGAAACTGTGAACATTTAAAGCGTGTTTCTTGGGCTGTGAAGGTTGGGGGTTTTTTCTATTTTTTAAAATCCTGCCATGGATTCAGCATTCTAAACTAATACAGTACTTGAGTGTTTTTCCTTCTATGAGCCTTCGGTATTGTCCGTGATAAGTTGAGTACTACTCTTTCAGCAGGTGTATCTTATTGAGCTTGGGGGATTTTTTCGAAAGATAATGAGGTAAAAATTCATTTGAGCAAGCTTAATCACCTCATATTTTCAATTTAGTGTTAAATTTCTTAAGAGGATACCTTTTCTAATCATCACTATTTAGTGTTGGGTTTATTTAAAGTTGAAATATTGTATTTTTAATACTATTTGGTATAGCAGTGTTTGTAACCCCAGACATACATTATTATGTTGTAATGCTGTCTTTGCGTGTCAACTGTAGCTAATTGCATTATTCATTTGTTTCTATTCAGGTGTCTGAAGATACTGAAAGGAGAGTTCCAGAGAGATTTGTCCAAGAAATACGGAATTAAAGCCTTGAAGTATTTGTCTGTTGAGTGAGCAAATGCCTTAATTGAACCTGGTGTTTTGATAAGAGTGTTTGTGCTATTTGTGTATGTATGTTTGTAGATGGGTGATGACGTGTTAATATATTTGTAAAGTGTGGGTGTACGAGTGTGTATGCATATATGTGTGTGTGTGTGTGTGTGTGTGTGTGTGTGTGTGTATGTGTTTGTGATGAAGTGGGATTATTTATAAACAGATGTACATTTTATAATGCATTTCAAATTTTCACTTCTTTGTGACCATGAGTGTGTAGATTTCACACATCAGCCATTCAAATATCACGAGTGCATGGCTTCCATATGTTTCTGCAACTCTGAATGTCTCAGATGTTCAAAACATGTCTCTTAAATGGACAGGTTGCATGTTCCTCTTTGGACTTGATGTCAACGTGTCACTTTTTTTCTATGCTTCCCTCATAAGTTCTTCACTAAATTTTTGCTGAAATGTCTATGTTTTCACCCTCTGATAAATGATGGTTTGGAAACAGGGAATGAGAAATATAATTGCTGTATTTTGTGAACTGCTTGGAACTTTGTATGATTATAAAGAACTATCCAAATTGACTTTGGTTCAGATCCCCAGCGGGTCTTCCTTTGACTATGGTTGTTTGGGGGAGTTTTCAAGGCCCTCTACTCATTAAGGTCTGACATCTGTCCTCTTAAATAATATTGCGTCAATGAAAAGGGCATTGATAAACCAGTGGTGTACTCTACTGTCTGAAAGACTCACTACATCATAAGCCTGGGGCTAAATGTACGGATCATTTCAGAAAAATATCAAATGAACTTTTGTGTAATGCAACTATGTATGTTAACATTTAAAATTGGGAATCAAAATTGTCCATGACTGCCAAACTGTGGCATGCATTTGGACTTTGTACACTCATTGGTTTTCTTTTTTCCTTTTTGAACAAATAATCTAAATGTGAGTCAAAATTGGGATATGACAGTTTGTCTCCCAGCTGGCAGCTCATGAAACAGTGACTTGTTATTGTAGGCGAGCACAGAATAAAACAACTCCTCTCGGTGGATTTTTTTTCCCTTTTCCAGTTCTTGTGCCAGACACCCAGAGTCATTTCTAATAGCAGCATGTTTGAGAGAGTGGAAGTGTTACCTGTTTCTGTTGCACCCATTCAATGTCTTCCAACTGTGTGTGTGTGTGTATGTATTGCTAATTTTTCTAATGGGGAATATGGGAACCGAGATCTGAATGAACATCATCATGAAAACTGAAATTTGGAACTTCGGTACTTCCTGGAAGTTTGATAGCTTTTCTTTTGATGCAATTCTTTTGCAAGATGTGATCTTGATTTTCGGATGTACATGGGATTGAATAATTGAGGTACAGAGTGTTTTGTATATTTGACATACTGTGAAAAGAATTGATTTAGATTTATTTACTTTTTCTAACCTGACTTATCACAAAGCCAAAATCCTTCCTTTTCTTTTTGTCTGATAGCATGATATTGTTGTGTCTTTCTATGGAAGGCACTGAGAGATGAGGAGGGTATATGCTGTTTTCAAAGATAAAAAAAGCTAGAATAAGGGGAAAAAGATCCGATGGAATGAATATATGCACGAGACTAAAAGCCACATTTCTGCTGTAACAATATATATATGTTAACATCCTGATGAAATCTGCGCCAGGCCCGAGATGTCCGTTGCAAACACTCTCCTGGCTGGGTGACAGATCGGGTATTTTGTACTGCTGGCTGTGTGACTGCAAAATGTTAAATAATAATAATACATTAAACACAAAACAGTTGGCAAATCAATGCTCTTTCATGAATCATTTTGCTGAGGAGAAGGAAGGTAGACAGAGTTGAGGTAGTTGGGGGGGAGGGGGTGGAATGGGGGAAGGGATTATTGTTTTCATTATGAATAGTGAACCAATTAATTAAAATGCACCAAAAGTGAACACACATAGAAGGATGTGCAAAATAAGAAAAGGACACGCTACGGAGAGCAAGCCGGAAATAAACCTGCTACGAATGATGGCCACGTCTCGGAGTCTAAAATAATATATGTTTGTGTATATATAGGCCTATACTTTCCTGTACTGCAAGAAATGTTTGGAAGTTTGCTTGTAATTTGTCTAACTTGAAACGGCGATGAATTGAAAAACTTCACATCCTCTCTGTGGTTAATTTTTGGGACCAAATTTTTTTTCTTTTTTTTCTTTTTTTTTTTTTCTTTACAGCTTTTTCTTTTAAAAAAACTTACAGAGAATAAGTGTTTGGTTGGAATGTGTATACATTGTTTATGCTATACAGTTTCGTTTATTGTCCATGTTCGAAGGTTTTTTGAGGTTGTTGGTTTTTTTAAGTTTCTGTTTTTATCAGCCATTGTATTGCTGAAGCCGGTGACATGTAGGCAACCACAAGACTTAGAACCACTTTTCTGCCATAACAACTGAAAGTGACCTAAAACTTTCTGCAGCTGTTCTCCGGACCAAAAAGGGTTCTGTTTGGTTGAGATTTTCATTTCTGTTTTAGTCTACTGTTAACTATAAAGTGTCACTTTTAAATTTCAGGAGCAGCATGGGGAACATTTCAAAGCAAAGCCTGTTCAAAACCAGAGTTGTGACTCGTGATATACATTGTTATTTTTTAGATTTCTAGCTTTTATTTCAATATTTTCTTGAAAAGTATACTCACTTCTATGTTTGTGTTAAGTCAGATGTGTACAATGACTTTTATTTCTACCACTGCTGCAATATTTACAAATGTTTGTGTGTTGAAAGCCCAACTTGAAGATTCTTTTTCTTGTTTCTTGTTAAAGTTTAATTACTTATTGCTAGTCTTGTATCCTTCTGAAAGTTCTTCCCTTTTCGTAATAACTGCCTTGGAGGGCCTGTTCATTCCAAATTATGATTCCTGTACCCCAGATATTTACAGCATTGCTTCCTTTAGACGCATGTTACTATAACTCTCATATTCTAACTCTGCCAATTGCCAATTACCCATCTGCAGCTTGAGGACCTGAAAAAAATAAAGTAGAAATGATTTTCTATGAATGCAGCGTTGTGCACGAAGGAACCTTGAATTGAAGTTGCAACGATCTTAAAGTTAAAGTCTGGAGCCTTTCCACTTGATTCAAAAGACCCTGAAACACATTGTTTTGCCGCTTCACTTTGTATTTTTGTATTTTTGGAAAACGAAAAACAAAACCTAGATCCTATTTACTAGCCCATAACATGGGAGGGGTCTCTGCTTTTATCAGCGTTGTTCCAGAAGTACCTAAGTCATGTTTTTAAAGTTTGGAGAAAATAAAGAAAAATTAGGTTGCCCAGATTCAAACCATGGCTATGGTATTTGTGATTTTTTAAGGCCACACTCTAATTCTTGGCACCAAAATCTACAGTTATTTCAACTTGTTTTTTTCTCATTTTCTCAAAGTATTCTGTTCAAGGATTTAAAATATTCAGTTTTGGGAATCATTATCAGTTACGTTATCACAGAAATGGCAAATTAGAGTGAAACCAGGCTATGTGAAGGACCATTTTCAAAAGCTAAAAACTCAAGAACCATCCATGCTATCTATGAGCTAATTACATATTTGTAATCTGCACACAAATCTTAAGAAAGTTACGCTAGCTTTTCTTGAAATTCTAAATATTAATAATTTTATTACTTTTAGAACATTTGCATATTAGCGAATGACAAAAATAGTCAAAATAGCAAAGGAAAAAAATCATTAAAATAATATTTATTTCAAAATTAGAAAAAGCTAGCATCATTTTCTTTTTAATTGCATGGTGCACTTACCGTCCAAATTTCATATCTTTATCTTGAATGGTTTTTAAGTTTTTAGCTTTTAAAGCCAAGAAATGAACATTTTGAGAAAAGAAGCAAAAACATCTCAAAATTGCTTTAAAGCATTGTATTGGCTCACAATGTAACCAAGTTCATGGAGCTATCTGTTTGAAATAAAGCTTTGATAGTACTTCCATTCGATGTGGCACATAATTTTCTAGGGAAGTTTTTCAAAACCCAAAGAACAATGTTTTTGGACCCAAACTGGAACCCAAAAACCCATGTGTGGCCTTAAATTCAAAACAAGAAGAAATAATGGAGCAAATGGAAACTCTGTTGTAAATTGCTATTTAAAATCTGTTCAATAGATGGCTTTTTCTGGAAATCCTGGAAAACTGATTTGGACAATTGTGGAATAACCCTGATGACATTATCTACCTATGTTGGAAAGGTCATTAAAGTCAATCCTATACAATACATGAATAGAGATACTGATCGCTTCAGCGCTATAGGCCTACTTTGGTACAACTGTTTTAACTAGCTAGTGTCCAAGTGTCCATGGTGTAGCAGTTACATGCTTTGCCGTTACATGCAAAAGACATGAGTTCAGTTCCTGTGTGGGGAGGTTTTTAAAAATCAAGTGCCACCACTGTCTGCTTGGACGTTGTGTCACTCTCAACCCTTGTTGACCATGGCAGGCAGGGTTGAAGCAACACCCCACCCTAAATGATCCATACAATGTCAGTGTGCATTTATAACACCTACAATTACAGTTTAACCCTTCCAGTCCCATGCGCGTATATTTTCAGCAGCGCTTGTAGGCCTACCTCCCACCGTCCCAAGAGCGTATGTTCTCAGTTTCGGGGGGTATGGCCTACCGAATATGCGCATTTTTCCAAATTAGCAAACCTAATTAAACTTTAGTTTTCACAATATTTGTTCATTTACCTTTACACATTGTTACATGTTATTATCTAAACCTCATTACAAAGATACTGCATCACTTTTTAGGATGCATGCCTCTTTTTCTGAAATACCGCTGTATTGGCAGGGGCTGGGGTTAGGGAGTGCACAAAAATGGCTGGGGCTGGAAGGGTTAAATTGTTTTTACTCTATTTGTTTATCTCTGTTTGGACTGCTCAGTGTAAGACTCCATATATAATTTTGAAAAGTGACGTATAATGGAGTTTTAACTTGAGTGGACGATTTATTTACTCAGTGAATCCATGGAAGCGAGAGGGTGTCGATCAACTATCCAGTCTCTAGTTTACAGTTTACACGTGGCCTACGGCTTGTATTTCAGTGCAATATCTTACTTTATTTCATCTCCGTCTGTAAAAAGATGAGAAACCCCAACATGGTCAACTAAAGTCACTCATCTTTTTTACGACATTGATGATGCGTGTCAGGTGAATGTGGAATTAAGTCCATGATGCTGTAATAATATGCCTTTGTTTGCTTTGTGTGCAGCAGTATTGCCATCCTGTGTGTGTGTGTGTGTGTGTGTGTGTGTGTGTGTGTGTGTGTGTGTGTTTCCTAGATTTCCTAGACTTTCTTAGCATGCCTGCAGATTTAACTCATTCTGTGCCAACCGTCTATATGTTAACGATCTTTAGTACAGGGGCTATGTCACTTGTCTATATGTAGTAATAATTATAATAATAATAGTTCGTCCATGAATGTCTGACAATAACCAATGCATCTGCAGAGGGGAACACAGTATTTCTTCCGCAAAATTTCATATATATATAGATGATGCTGCAAATGCGATTTGGTCTGTTTCTGACAAAATTTATTGATGTTGACTGGAAGCATTCATCTAGTTTATCATTTACTTTTTTGGACAGGGTTTTGTTATTCCTCATGGTTTTATGATGAATGTGATATTCATGTATAATGTGTCCCACTTATCATAAAGTACTCACGGTGTAGACACATTTTCTCTACTGTCCAAAATAAAAGAGTGAATTTCAAAATACAGTCTAGCATGCACATAACAAAACATGTGCATAGGTAACAAAATTTCAGTTCCCAAATTTTGCCTGATACATGTATATTCCTCTGGCAGGAAAGCATGATTATGTGGTGCTGACTTGTTTGTTCTCACATTTATGAGGCGTTCAAAACGTTCTATCTTTTGTCCTGTAAGTATATAATACGGTTCCTGAAAGGTTTCTGTATTATGCAGTGTATATATGGATGGAGAAAGAAATTAGCAGCTGTTTTGAGGGTACAGCTTTAATGATGGTATGGATATTTTCTGTGTAAATTAAATTAAGTTGCGTCGGATCTTTTCATGTTGATACACTCCCAATGGAAACTGTCAAGTCTCGAACATTTGACATTGTCTTTATGGTTTCATGATATTTGTTTACTAACACTAACATAATTATTGGTCTTGTGCTATGTGAAGGAATTCTTGTCATTAAAAACGTTTGCCCTGTGGGTTTTGTTATTAGATAATAGAATTAATATTTGTGAAGCGAGCTGACATAATGAATTATTCTCGGATTCAAACCTTAAGGACATAGATACATCACGCTTACAGGTGAAGTTTTTACAATTTGTAAGTATGAAATAATAAAAGACAGGTTATAGTTAAAGAATATGGTATTAAATAGTAAATCTACAAATTTGACCCTAATGTCAATTTTGGCCAATATATCCATTTGTGGATTGCGAGAAGTTACTCATTTTGTCAGCACGCCTCACATTTATGTTCTGAAGAAAAGGATCAGTTTCAAGAGGATTCAGGGAAGAGTAGGTAGGTCTGTATACTCTTTGGACATGTAACGTAAATTGTGTGCTTTTTGGGGGAGGTCTTAGAAGCACCTTAGTTTACAAGGGAAGGCATCCTTTAGACAAGACCTTGTTGGCAATACTTTCTATTGGGATGCATTCTAAATCAAGGGAACATACTGTCAAGATTTTGCTGTATTAATTTTTTGTCCAAAATGAGAGTTTTTTGGTTTTTTTACTCCAGTAGCTTTTAAGTTTTGGAAAAGCACAATTTCATTATTAGTATTACCACCGACAAAATAATGAATAAAAAACTAAAGTAATGGTACGTTTAATATGTGAAGCGGCGTGGTGGAATCAGGCTCTCGTCAAAATAATCAAAGTGAGGAAACTTGCATTTTTCCGCAGGTTTATGAATTTTTATCAAATTTTTGTATTTTGGCTCAACACCTTTCATGCCTATTAAAGAACTCATTTCTGCAGAAATTTTTTTGAAAAACGTTGATTAAAGGCACCAAACATGTAAATGTTCAGTTACCACACACTCTTAAGCTAAGGAAATAACTAATCTTTGGCGGCCATTTTCTCACTAATTTTACATGTGAAAACAGGTGACCTCCACCCCTTCTTTCGCAAATACCTCGACTTGTATTCAAGGTATATGGATATTTTTTCATGAAAATAAAGACAATTAAATAAGCTTTAAGATGATACCAATACCTCTACATGCCCCAAAATTGACGAAAAATTGATTCCACCACACTGCCTCACATATATTTTTCTTTCATCAAATTAGAAGTCTCAATTCCTAAATCTTGATGTTATGCTCTTCCGAAGTATGAGATTGCCTAAATGATCCATCGGGTGCGCTGTTGGCTCAGATGGAATCATGCCATGCTACGATGGAAATGACCCTGGTTCAAATTCTCAATTAGATGGTCTCAGACCTTGGATGATTTGAGGAGACTTTTGAAGGCTCTCTAGCTACTTGACTTGGCCGTACCACAGATGGACTTCGAGTTCGGAGGTTCAGCAGCTTCAATAGCCTGACAGTTGAAAGGGGCGTAAAACTTATACCAAACCATGTTTTGTTTATCATCTCTTACAGCTTAATGTTTGCTTTTCCTGATATATATAGTCATGTTATGAGGGGTTTGCATTTGTGTGTGTGTTTTGGGGGGGTTGATGAAAGCATTGTAATGTCTTAATTTAATTTCAATGGCTTAAATGATTATCTTTGATATGTAGGCTACCACAGGTCAATACACCAACTGAAATAATTATGGACATTTCAAAAAATTTTACGTACCCTCCTTCACATCAGTATTGAGTTGAGGTGGTTTTTGGGTGGGTTTTTTGTTGTTGTTGTTTGTTTGTTTGATTGTTGTTGGGGGTTTTTTTTTCTTTTTTGAGGGGGATTTCTTTTATAATTTATATATATACATTTTCATTTGTCTACCATGTTGTTGATGATTGTATGCTCACGTCACGAATGATTTTTTTTTACAGTTTTAACTGCATTTAGCCCTGTTTTAGGGCCTTTTTTCTGAATTGATTTAGATTTTGTTGTGGCAAAGATATTGATATAGGCGTATATTATTCTTAGATCGATCACATTTGTCAGGTATTGACCATGGTACGCATACGACACCAGTGTCAGTGGTGTAGCAGTTAGGCGCTTTGCTGTCTCACACAGGAGACATAAGTTTTAATTCCTGATTGGCGGGGGGGTTATGTCGAGTATCGATGTCGGTATTCATATCGCTCAGCCCGGATTAACCCTGACTGGTTGGCCTGGGTCAAAGCTGCCCATCTCCTAAACTATCTAGAGTCGATGGGTGGTGTAAAACACCTACTATTATCCTATTACTCAAAAAACAAGAGTGAAGACTTGTCGGGGCTGTTTAGCTTAGTTTACAAGCTCAGTTGTCTTTATCATATCTTTGAGATTCGATTAGTCTTAATCTGATTAAAGGGAAGATGATCAACGTGGTAACATGGTCATTTAGCGGTGGGGGAAAAGGAGATCAACCTGCAGAAACAGTAGAAGAAAAGAAATAAATAAAACCTATTATTGATGCTTTCCTGTCGTATTTTTGTAGAGAGAGATTGTGATGTGTTGGTATGATGATGATGTAATATTTTGTATAATATTTTGCTTTGCAGAAAGCTGGTGAAAATGAAGCACACTGTTAATTTCTTCCATTGGAAAGTCAATAAAGTTATTATGTACATCTTATTCTGTCTTACTGTATCTTTTTTCATCTTATCACATCGAATGTTAATGTCCAGATATCGCCCGAGAGCTGATGGTTGGCGGGTGCTCTGGTGTGGTTTGCTCCTACTTTCCCATGAAACATAATATTGTCCTTGTCTTTCCTTCTCCTTTTTTGTTTGTGACTCTCTTGTAAAACCTCTAATCTTTGACACTTATTTGACCTTATTGTGGTGCAAGTTCGTAAAACTCTTACTAGTTCTAAACAGAACACAGTCTGTGGTGTAAGGGTTAGGAGCTTAACTGTTGCACGTTGGAAACCTGAGCTGGTCGAATTTTTGTATCGAATATCTCAATCTTTCTGCTGGGATGTTGTATCCTTCTCAGCACAGGTTGGCTCTAACAGGCAGTGTTGGAAGCATGCTTCCTAATTAATTATCTGAATCGTGTCGAAGGGGGCTTAAAACATGTACATTTTGTGTCCACATTATGTTCCATCACAGCTGCACGAACTTTATTTATTGGCAGGGGTTTGATTCTTTTCTGGGGTTTTTTCTTTCTTTTGTTTGTTTGTTTTTTAGGGTGGGGGGGGGGTTTGGATTGGTTTTGGGATGTGTTTTTTTGTTGTTGTTTTTGTTGTTGTCATTTTGGAGGTGGACGTTAAATTCGGAGCTCCCACCTCTTTAAAATATTATACAGTGTTGAAAAAGGCGCTAGACTTATATACTGACAGTTACTCGGGTTGCCACCTTAACTCTTACAAGTCGAAAGCCTATTCCCTACTTCGATACAGCGAGTTAAATTTTAAATAGAGACCGATAGCAATAATTTTAACATCGAAAAGATACATTTCAACCTCAAGTGACTACACGCGCGCAGTACGCACCAAAACGCCCAGAAAAGAATGAAGATTCAATAAAATATTATGATGATGATACAGCTGCAGTATAGGTAAGCAGATCTTTATGATACTTGAAGGAAACAAGACAACCAACAATGCAGCATCTACCAGTAGTTAGTAGACGTACTCACTATGCGGATGGCCTTCTGTCAAATTCCCTAAGGCTGTTTAAGGCTTGGGTTGTTCAGTGAGTGAGCAAGATTCTCCACCCACATGGCTCGCCTGATGCGCATTATGGGAGCACAATAAATGAAGGGTAAAACACAAGTGTTGCCATAAATAGTCGAGTACGTGAGACACCACGGAATCCCACAGAAGTTGGTGAACCTCATCAAGAGCATGTACGAAGGGACAAGTTGCAGGACTGTACATGATGGCCAGCTCACTAACAGCTTTGACATCAAGACTGGTGTGAGACATGGATGCTTACTATCACCGTTCCTCTTCGTATTGGCATTCGACTGGCTGATGAAGGAAACCACCAGAGGACACAGAAATGGTGTACAGTGAACACCATGGACACAGTTGGACGATGTGGATTTTGCAGCGACTTGGCGCTTCTGTCGCACACCCAGGAACAGATGCAAGCTAAGACTTCAGTATTAAACAGCCTTTTGGAGTCTGTTGGATTGAGGATCCACCCTGGAAAGTCAAAGGTCCTAAGGACAGATGCACAACGAAAGGAGCAGGTCACAATAGAAGGAAAGGCCCTAGAAAACGTTGAATCATTCTGCTATCATGGGAGCATAATTGACAGAGAGGGAGGAACAGGTGCTGAAATAAAGTCCCGCGTTGGAAAAGCACAGGCTGTTTTCATATCTTTGGATAGGATTTGGAAGACCAGAGATATCTCGTTTCGAACAAAGCTGAGGATTTTCAATTCAAACGTGAAGTCGGTCCTGTTGCATGGATGTGAGGCATGGAACGCATCACAGACTTGCATAAAGAGGATCCAGGTTTTATTGAACAGGTGTCTAAGAAAGTTACTGAGGATCAAATGGACAGACTGGATCACCAATGTAGAAGTGTTAAGGAAAACAAGACAGATCCCAGTCAGAGATGAGGTAGGAAGAAGGCGGTAGCGATGGATTGGACATGCTCTCAGGAAGTCAGGCTGCTGCATAACGAAGAAAGTTTTGGATTGGAACCCACAGGGCAAGAGATCAAGGGGAAGACCTCGTGGAACCTGGAGAAGAATCACAGATATCGATGTACAGAAAAGTGGAAAGACATGGAATAACATCAAGAGGCTAGCCCAGGATAGAGAAAAGTGGAAGGTGTTTGTCCGTGGTCTGTACCCTGGTGCAGGGTGAGAAAGGCAACGATGATGATGACGTGAGCAACCTCTCCCTCCTTGCCCTTTCTTAATTTCGCATCGAGTCCATACCAGTGGTGCGCTCCATGGTGAACCGGAATTACATAAGAGTGCACAACCGTGGATATAATTATACGAGTCGTTGGTCTCGTGTGACGTTTGTCTACATGGAACACCCACTCAAACAGCGTCTGGGGTATAACGGTTATACGGAGTGCGCATTGGGGGATCGACAAACCGATCGTTCTTGTGCCACGATATTATAAGCCGCTTGTGATCTCAATATGGCGAGCAAACCGAAGCGAACCGAACCGAACCGATCAAGCCAATGGGCACTCCATATTAGGCGCTACACCATCTCAAGCAGAAAACGTGAGTGTGGTCGATTCCCTTGGTGAGGGGAAGGTTGTGTGTGTGTGAGTG
>NW_004797275.1:2413589-2417090 GCF_000002075.1 Aplysia californica
CGCTCGCTACTGCATAAAGCTATATGAGCGCCAAGTTTGCTAGTCAGTTGAGTTTTAGCAGGGGTTTTATGTCGCTCGCTACTGCATAAAGCTATATGAGCGCCAAGTTTGCTAGTCAGTTGAGTTTTAGCAGGGGTTTTATGGCGCTCGCTACTGCATAAAGCTATATGAGCGCCAAGTTTGCTAGTCAGACTGAGGGCGCAAAGCGGCTATCGTGGCACAAGCCGATCGCGCAAGACTCGTTGCCTCATAAATAAACGAGTTTTTTTTTCAGGCAACGAGTGGGGTGATCACCCCCGACTAGACCCGATCCGACTCGATCCCAGCCACAATGGGCACCGCGCATAATGTGATCACCACACACACACACACACTGAACTGTCGGCAGATAATAAATGGTCACCCTTTAAGCACAAGGGGGCTGCTATCCCGAAAATGCTGTTTTGAGAAAATCAAAGGTAAAGTGTTTGCCCCTTGTTCAGTTTCTTCAAAAGACAAGGAGAGTTTTCTCTATAACCAAACAAATATACACACCAATGAAACCAAACGTCTCCTATAGGTAGGACAATGCCCACTTTTGGTGTAGGTCAAAATTTCTGGAAACCCCCGAGATCTGGGTTAGCCCGCTTGTCCTTGAAAGCGACCACGAGTATATGTAGATAAGGGACACAACCGTGTCAATTCCTGTTGTCTTTTGAGCAGTTCTTGCCCCTTATTCATCCATTCCTCATGCACTCCCTCTCCCTCCTACTCCTCCTTCCCCGCTCCATGTCTTCCTCCTCCCTCCCTCTCTCCCTCCCCTTGTCTCTCTCATACCACCCCTTCCTCCCCCATATGTCAATCTCTCTCTCTCTCTCTCTCTCTCTCTCTCTCTCTCTCTCTCTCTCTCTCTCTCTCTCTCTCTCATCCCGGGTTGTCCCTGACACGCATGGTTGAAGCAGCTCGCCTCTTAATTAATCCTATCAGCGTTGAAGGAGGCGTAACTCACCCACGGCTACAATTACAAATTCTCACCCACAGTCCCGAGGAAGTCCCACAGGTATGTCGGCGTACTGTAACATCGGCACGTATATGGACAACTCTTCTGTGTGACTGAACACCTTTGTGTAGAGTAAGTCAAGGTGGGTTCAGACCAACCAATGATAGGGGGGGGGGGGGGTTGTGATCTAGAGGTACGGTGTTTGCCTCTCATTCAATAGGTCCCGGGTTCGAAACCTGACAGCAATGGAAAAGTTTTCTTCTCTGAAATGTTCTCCTTTCACTTCCCTTCACGTTTTGCCGTCTGCTTTCGTCCCCACTTTCATAAGCAGTTACAAGCTCCGTAAGACACTTACAAAAAATGCATATCAAACAAAAAAAATGAGTACAAGTGATCCGTGTTCGGGCGTGGGTTTGGCGATCGGTAATTGACTTCTGTGATGATTTCTTGTTCACACCACTACACTCATTTGTCTATTTGTTAGAGTGCCTCCCACCACAACCGAAGTCAGAACGAAATTTTTTGTTTTGCTGTGGTTAAAGCAGAAAATGAATAGCGAGAAAAGGGATTATTTTGTTTTATTTATTTATTCATTTATATTAATTCTTTTTTTTTTATTCATTAATTTATTTTTATTTTTTTTGGTGGGGGGTGTTAGGTACTTGTGTATGGGGAATTTTGCCGTACTAAATTAGTGCCTGAAATTAAATGAAAGCTGCTATATTTTTTGCCTCACTGCAGATGACCGGAGCGCAATATGCACAAAGAAAGCACTAACTACAGACTGCAGGAGATCTCTTTCACCACAAGAGATGAGGTAAGATCATTAAATCTTTGGCACGTTGGTTCGTGTTTCACCGCACACACACACACACACACACACATACACACACACACACACACACACACACACACACACACACACACACACACACACATACACACACACATACATACACACACACACAAAGAGAGAGAGAGCTAGAGAGATAGAGAGCTAGAGAGAGAGAGAGAGAGAGAGAGAGAGAGAGAGAGAGAGAGAGAAAGTCGCGCGTGCGCGCACACCCCTATACACATACATAATTCTTTACTTACTTACTTTACTATATCCTTCCTCTTGTACCTATTGGGCGTCGAGGGAAGAATAGCTTTCTTTCTCTGGCTCTGGCAAGCTGGATGGCCTGGCTTGGTGGAATGTGTATTTTCAGGGTATCCTTCACACTCTCGATCCAGGTCTTCCTTGGTCTTCCATAGAAATACATGCACTAAAATTACAACACGGTTAAGATGGCTCACTACGACACAATGTAACTCCTACTGCTTACCACAAACACACGCAACTTAACAATACAAATTGTATGTCTACGGTAAAGCAAAGTATCAGTTTTTGTCAATGAGAGTATATGAGAATTTGTTTTGAACACTAGTGAGTAGCATGTAAGGGTTACCTTAGTCAGTGCTTGTAACTAACAAACACTAATGAACGGGAACCGTTGGTCTGAATGAGCCTAATACGGTCTTTGTTTTCTCTTGTGGCGACAAAAATTGTTCCATTATGCAACATAGGGTGATGTTGTCAAGGGACAGAGTTAGTTTGCAATGCTATGAGTGACCAGTTCGGTTCTTAAACATAGATGACCGGATGCTACAATCATTATACCCCCTCTGTAGGCTTGTCTGAAACAGTTAATTCTGACAGTACTGTCTGGCTAGATGTTTTCAGTGTTGGTATATAGGTAGAGCAGAAGTACTGACGTCTGAGGTGTAGCGGTTAGGCATTTAGTTGTCCCACGCAGGAGACCCAAGTTCGATTTCCGAGTGGGGAGTAAATTTTTATCGAGTATCTCCATCTTTCTATTAGGATGTGTCCATCTCAGTCCAGATTGGCCTTGATATGCAAGGTTCGAAACCCGTCTCATAAAAGATCTAAATTGTGTCTACTGGGCGCAAAAACTACTACATCTTTTTAATAACGATTAAAAGAGTAGGGAGCCCGTGGGTCGGATCCGACCGGAGAGGTTAATTTGTCTGGCCCGCCGCCATGACATCACGCCACCATGCGAGGGACTGGCAGGATGTGCTTGTTTCGTGATCCGGTTCAAAACAATTTAACTATTTCATTGAACCCCAAAGTGCAAGTTAAGCGTGCTTTTATAGACTTGACAACATCCACTCTAGCTAATGTATCACACCCTGGCTCGGCTAAAGCATGATAAATCTTTCATTTGAAACATTTCCTTCCGTAAACAGGAGTCCCTCGTTCGTCCCTGAGCGCCCGCACACGAGGATTCTACAAAACAACATGATAATGTAAGTTGTCTTCTTTTTTCCTTTTCTTTTTTGTAATGTATTTTGTGTTATTTTAGCGTATTAGATGAGTACCAAGCAATACGATTTAATTAGGTGTGCATTATCAGTTCTCTTCCGTTTGCCAAGTTTCGGGGCTCTTTGTCATTGGAGTACAGTGCATGTTGTTGTTGTTGTTGTTGTTGTTGTTGTTGTTGTTGTTGTTGTTGTTGTTG
>NW_004797275.1:2423357-2432940 GCF_000002075.1 Aplysia californica
AGATTTTTCGCCCTTGTCCGAGAATGCTAGGTGTAGATTTCCTACCAGAAAATCAGGGGTGTGGCTGAAAGACAGCGGTAAGAAGAAGCCAAGGAGTAGCAGTAGAAAGGCTGTAGAAAGAATCAGGAGGCCAGAGGAGGGGCAAAGGAGGTGAGGGGTGGGGGCTGAGAGAGGAGACGAAAACAGACGTCAGAACATTGGTAGAGAGCAGGAAAGGAGGTGAAAGGAGACAATTTTAGAGAGAGAAAAAATTTCGGTCGCTACCCGGATTCGAACCCCGGACCAACACCTTAAACCTCCTGGCCACAAGAGCCCCTAACCCGCCATCTACATGATCTCTTTAATCATGTCGCTGAGATTGTAAAATATCAACCATTTCTATGACATTCGTCAAAAACGAGGTAGGCTCTCTGTTAAGGATTGCTCATTGTATGTTTACAAGGTTCTAACAAGTAATGGCAAGGTCCATACATCCACCTTTACAATCTAAATACATGTACTGACGGCTTCTTTGTGTTATCTGTGTCGTTCTTTGACTGGTATAGCCAGAAAATTGATAATAAATGATACTAAAAATAAAAATAGTAATAATAACATTAATAGTTATTTAATTATTATCATTACAAATTATAATCATACTCGTCATCACCGTCGTTGTCGGTGTCGTCCTTATAGTAATAATAATAATTATTATTATTATTATTATTATTATTATTATTATTATTATTATTATTATTATTATTACTGTTATCAGAACTATTATTATCATCATCATTATTATTATTATTATCATTATTATTATTATTACTTTAATTGTTATTATTCTCATTATTATTATCATTAGATTATTATATTGATAAATACCACAGCGAATATCTCCGTTCAACAGCAAGCTTTATGTTCTTTACAAAGTAAGCTTATATTATAAAAACCGACATGGGTTTGTGTATCAATTAGTTTCAAAGACCCAGGGTGCGATACAGATCTGTTGGCCATGACCGTTGTGAAAATCATAACACAAGCGAATTGGTTGGTGTCTTTCACATTCAGAGCTTTATTTGGCTACTATTCCCAAGTTGTGTGCTTTTTTTCTGTTCTGAACCTTGATATTCAAGAATACAACAGAAATGATGGGGTAAAGGTATCACATAGTGAAACTGTATCCCAGATTCAACGATTTGTTTATTTCAACCAGTCCGGAGTTGACGTTTCAAACAACAAATAATGTAGAGGCCATTGTTCCTAGCAGATTTACAGGATCAGATCATAGAAGACTGTTCGGACAATAGACTTGCTGAGTCAACTCAAGACTTTTCAATGCCTTCGTCTGTCATCACGTGACTAGGGTAGACAAACCCATAAATACTCGAATACTCCTTTTGAAGCTCGAGCCAGCCGTAGTCCATCATGATAATCACTGAGAAGTCAGCTCATCTTTAATTGCAGTTGTAGCGATGCGTGAAATGAAATTTTCATTTAAAAATGCATGTGTTGAAAACAATTTTGTTTACCACTGAGAAATAAGTTCATTTGCAGTTTTTACCTTATTGCTGAGAGACAGGCAGAAGTCAGAAACCGAAGGGGATTATAGTGAATACAGGAAAGCAAGAAGAGACGAAGAGAATTCATCAAAACTGCTGATGAAAATGCATGGAAAATGTATCTCGATAAACTGACCAAAATTTGCACGGAAAGTTGTAGAGAGTTCTATTGAAATGTGAACAGCATGGAGATAAGGAAAGAGCCATACAACCCGGCATGCATCCCAAAGACAAAGGGAAGGCCATTCACAGCAAGGAAAGATTAGAAGAAATACTTCCAAGAACTTCTCAGCCATGATTTCGCCATGGACAGCACGAATAATTCAAACAAGAATCCGAGGAAACAGAACCACCCATACTATCTAGAGAAATTGACGGTCCACTTGAAACCAGTCCCAAGAACAAAGCCTCAGGATCAATGAAATCAAATTAGACGCCGTAATAATAGTTTGAATAATCACAGGTGTGCTGAGGCTGAAGCTGAGGCGAATTTTTTTACATAGGAAGAAAGGGAATGCCCAGAAGATTGACCAAATGGCATAGTGGTACCGTTGTGGAAGAAGAAAAGTAATTAACATGATTGCATTACCTAAAGAGGTATCTCTTTACTAAGCCGCACAGGGAAGAGAGCATAAAAATAATGGAATAAAGGATAGGACCTATTGTAGAGAGAAACTTGAGTGATGCTCAGTTCGGTTTCCGCAAAGGAAGAGAATGCATGCTTGTTGTATTCCTATTAAGACAGCTATGCTAGGAAACTTGCGCACAACACGGAATATAGTCTTCATAGATCAGGAGCAGGCTTTTGGCAAGGTAAACCCTGACAAACTATGGAAAACACGAAAGAGGAAATTTACTCGTTAATCCGATCCGTACGCTTTGCATAGCAGTCTGTCAAAATGGGTTTTTTTTAGAAACACTGAAAGTTTCAAAGAGATCTTCGTACTAGAAGTATTCTAAAATGTGAAGAATACAACCCAGGGGTTACAAAATGACCCCAGGGCGTACGGATAGGGTTAGGCGTCAGAGGACAACTGTGAGACAATATGACAGCTCTGTTTAGAGCTCTTTAACCAATAGCAGAAGCTCAGTAACAACAAAAGAAGGCAATACAAACCGGTTCTGGTTAATATCAGGAATACAACAGGGATGCTATTTATCTCTGCTTGCATTTCATTTTTTTTTATTAAAGAGAATAAAATGGTTTGATCACCTGTTACGAATTTCACCTAGTTAGCCGACCCTGAGAGCCTATGATACCAAATACACAGGCTACAAAGGAAGAGGTAAGCCACGCAAGAGATGGATTGAAGGCGTTAAAGGAGGCCTGAAAAACTACAACATTTCAGTTGAAAGAGCTGCGTCATTGGTATATCATAGAAACCTGCGTCTCCTCTCAACACTCAATGACAACAGAGGGTGATAAAGTAAGAACAAAGATAAAAATAAAGTACCAAGAGACGGGTAAAATATTTCCAAGGAAAATACGTTTTCGTACAAACTGTCCCATCACATTTTAAATACAAAGCAGGTGCTATTGTTTTTGTTATTGTTGGGTTGTTGGATTTTTTAATTTGTTGTTTGTTTGTTGTTGTTGTTTTTTTGGGGGGGAATAAAGCAGAAAGACGCTCAAAGTAGATTTACAGAGAACACCCTCCCACAGACAGACTTAAAAAATAAGGTCAAATGGTTATACCTCTAGTCTGTGGGAGGTACACCAGGGCAAACCAAAAAACCCCAAGAAAGTCCACAATATCATGTCCAAGTTGGGTCCATGAAAACCTTTGGGTCTCTCTAGAAAAAAATGAAGTTATGCTAACTGTCGCAGAAATACCCCCTGCAGGTAGAGAAAAAACGATTTAGTGTAGGATGCATTACAGGATGTACGATCGGGCACATCCTGAAGAGTGTCTGGACTTCGGAGAAACCCAAAGGAAAATGTATAACATATACCAATTGTTTAAAGAATTTGTTCAACGTTGTTGATCCCCAAAAATTCTCAATTTTATAAAGACTACTTGTCTGTACGCCAAGATGTAAATAGTGATATCTTAAAAGTGTAAATTGCTGGTTTTGAAACTGAATTTTTACTATGAACTTTTAAATACTTCAACCATTAGGACCTCTAAATTAAAACCAAACGTGCTATGCACGAACTAAAACCAACCAAGTTGTATCCCGCGCGTTCATATGATCTTACGCTGTTGCGAGCGCGTAAAACTTTTATCAAGCTGACCTGAAAAAAGGCATGCATTTAGACGGCCTTCCTTTTCCAAACATTGAAGACGCTCTAATAGATAGGTGAAGTTTGATCTTATAACCGGCATCGTATTTCTCCCTATGGTTCAAAATGGCTTCTGGTCACGGAAAGATTACAATCATGAAGGAGTCTACGCGTGGTATCTGCTTAATCGTCTGGTGAATCCCTGTATTGTCCAGAATTATGAAGTCTCAAAAGTTTTGCCTTTTGGCATTTGTCCGCTTCACTTTTTATTACTATTGTGTTGTTTAAACTTAATAGAGCACTGCAGTTGTTGCATATTTTAGGCACCATACATTCAACGGTATTTGTTTTGCCGCTGATGTGAGAAAAACCTCACTTCCATGTCTTTCTTCACATTTCAAGCCTAAAAACAATCAATTGCTGTGTTGCATTGCCACCATTTCGATTCTCAAGTTGTTTAATAAAAAAAGTACACGTCTTCTTTATTTTACTTTTTTTTTATGAATTGGAAATAGCTACCTACGCATAGAATTGTGTCTCCCTAATTGGAACAAAGTAAATCCCATAGTAACTGTGGTATCTAATTTAAGAACACATAATCAACATCTCCTCTTCCTTCCGTTTTAACCATTCATGGACAGAAAAGCAAGAATAAAAGAAACGAATGGACGTTGGAACCACAAATGGAAATAGGAAACATTTGATAGAACTTCCGCGGGCAAGCTTCAGCTATAAGAGATGACTGTATGCGGGGAAGTCCCAGGGGCCCAAGACAAAGCAGTATTTGACACAAAAGATAAGTTTATCCTGGTGTAGTCGTACTACAATAACACACGATTCTGGAGGCAGGGCAGTTCAGAGTAAATCCGATTCTGGTCTATTTTCTCTTTTCGAAGAAAAAAAACGTTTCTACAGCAGAATCTTTTCTATTACTTTTTTTCTTTTTTTTACTTTAAAACCCAAGAACTTTTAATTAATTCCCCTGATCCGAGCATAAGAACTCCCAGTTCTGTAACACGAAAAAGTAGACTAACTTTTCTTAGTCGTCTTTTGATATCTGGGTCAGGGTTGTTTTTTTCATAAACTCGCACAATTTCTGTATTGTCCTTTCCGTATCCTGGGATGTATGTCCTTTATACTGTTTCGGAAATTGGTTGGGGATAGTATTGCTCATGTGAATGTTCTACTTTCTCATTGATTTGTTGTTTACCCCTCATTTTTACCTGAAATGTAATTTTCATAAAACGAGACTTACAAATAAAAATTGACCATAGCTATGCTTCTTTCCTCTTACTCTTATTTTCAAAAGGCATTCCATGGTTACTTCTGTCCTCAGAAAACCATACGCTTTTTAGTTCTAAAGGAATGGCCTCTGGAATTTTCCAGAAAATTCTACTTTCACATCTAAGACTATCCACAATACGTTGACGCTTCTAACATAGTCTTGGACATAAAAGGTCAGCAGAGTTCTGATATTAGAGGTGCTGGGTATTAGTGGCTTGCAAAAAGTTGTCGATGGCATACAGTTTCTCGATGTCCTGTTATTTTACTTTTTGCCGTGTATGTCTCCTACAAAAGACGATTTCTGAGGTAAAAGCAAGATACCTTCTGTATCTCATCAGATCAAATTGTATCTTCCTTGTCAGTTATGGAGTTGCAAGCGCCGTAAACTTTACTTTTTACTTACTTTTTCCTTCTCTTGTATCTTTAGGATGTCGAGGGGAGGTGCAAGTTTCGGTCCTGTGCTAGGTGGGTAGCGTCTGTGATAAATATGTTATGTTGTTCCAGGATTAACCACATCCAGCCAGGCTTTCTTGGTCTTCCTCTTGATTTGAAGCCGGATTTTCGGATGTTGTAAGCTCTAGCCGCTAGTTGTTTCTGTGACATTCTGGTTAGATGTCCAAACCATTTGATGACTCTTTGTAGCTCTATGAATTTTATTACTGGTGGTATTCCAGTTCGTAGACGTATGGTTTCGTTTCTTATGCGGTCTCTTCGGGTGACGTTGATAGTTTTGCGGAGACACCTCATTTCACATGTATTGATTTTTCTTTCTTGTGCCTTGTTTAGAGACCATGTTTGGCACTGGTATGTTAATGTTGGTATGAAGATGCTATTGATGAGCTGAGATTTCACTTCGGTTGGGATGTTCTTGTGACTGAGCAGGGGTGTTAGCTGGGAGGTCACTACATTTGCCTTCATAGTTCTTGTTTCTATTTCTTTGTCCATCTGCCCATCTTGTGTGAAGATGCTTCCCATATATTTAAACTCCTCTACTTGTTGGAGCTGTGTTCCATCAATAAGAATGTTGAGTTTCCCTGGGTTTCTGCTGACCTTCATAACTTCTGTTTTTTAGATGGATAGTTTCATGTTCAGGTGTTGACATTTCTCATTTAGTTTGTGGTGTGTTTTTGTAATTCCTCTTCCTTTGTATCTAATATACTCTGCTCATCAGCAAATAGAAGCTCGTTCTGTTCAGGGATGTCATTTGCTGCTTTCTTTCTTATCCATGTAAGTGATGAAGAGAAGAGGAGAGATAACATACCCTTGTCTCACCCCAGACCTAATGGGGAACCAGTCCGATAGTCCTTCAGTTGATCTTACGTCACATAGGCTGTTTTTATAAAGTGCCATGATGTTCTCCAGGAATTGTCCTCTTACACCATATTCCTCTAAGACTTCCCAAAGTTTACATCTATCTACCCAGTCAAACGCCTTTTCCTGATCCACAAAGACGATATTGAGGTCTTTGTCATGTGCAATGGCAGTCTCACACAACTGTCTTAATGCAAAAAATAGCACCAGTACTGCCCCTGCCTTTTCTGAAGTCAAACTGGGATTCACTGGGTTGAGTCTCTACAATTGGTCTCATTCTCATTTCCAGTATCTTGGCGAACATTTTGCCCCCATGGCTGAGAAGGGTCGTAAAATCCCTACTAAAACAAACGTCCTTGTCAGTACTCATGTCACTCCAAGCACGGTTAGAATTGATGTCTTCAAATACACCAGCTTCAGTACTGTTTTGGCTGGTTTTATCAGTCGAACATTTTCTTCATATTATCTCAAGGTAGATCGAATCTGGCAGTTAAGTGATGCCCCATCACTTTGGGTACAAACAATATTCACAAAAAGCCCATAGGTGTTACATCAGGTCTTCACCATCTGTTAGGCCAAATTCGAGTCATCTGCTTTTCTGTGAGGGGGAGACAGAGGGAGAGAGAGGGGGGGAGAGGGGGAAAGAGAAAGGAAGAGCGAGAGAGAGGGGAGGAGAGAGGGAGAGAGAGAGAGAGTATTAGGTAGTCAGGTGTCTTGCTTGTTCGTGGTTCCCTTAGGGTATTGGGATTTACATTTTACTTTTTCCCCTTCTTTTTTTTTTTTTGCTTGGATATTGAAGACACATTCCGCTGTTCGGCGTGGCTCACAGAAACAAAATCAGTCGCTGTTCCCCGGCGCAGCCCAAATCCTAGAAAATAAGGGTTATTGCTGCCAACGCCTATTTTGTAACTAACGGCCTGAGTCAACGTGGTTTCAGCTATTAAGCTTTCAATTTAAAAAAAAAAAAAACTCTTGAATCGAGTGCACGCTCTTCGGCATTGCACTTTAGGGCCCCATCTTGCAGTATAGCTAAAATGTAAAATTAAGAAAAGAAAATTGACACCTATCGTTTCATGGCCGTATTCTTTGCATCAGACCTTGTATAGATCGTGTTCGAGACTGGTTTTGCATCTGATCTCCCCCCCCACTCCCTTTCTCCTCTTACAACGTTGTTCGTCTGACCAACTCCATGCAGGGTTGCTGGCGCTCTCGAGTGGCTTGCTCATCCTTTCCAGTCAAACAGCTTTCTTCCATATCTCTCCGTTTTGAGCTCCCAATCACCTTGGCTTTTTGCTACCTATAGAATAGTACTCTTTTTCGTCTGCTTTGACAGAGGATAAATTTCCATCTTTAGATTTAACTAGCTTGAGTGTAAGAGTAAAACCACAGGCACAATAACAGCCATTAAGTGCTTTTTGGGGGGGGGGGGACTAAATATTCGAAAAGAAACAAAAGAAGTACATGTCACTCGTGACCAACCACTGGTGCCATCTAACCACCTAAATGGATAAAAATGCCAGGTTTATTCAGACAAAGGTTTTTTAACCATGATGCACGTGTAGGATATGGGTGGTTTGCGGTGTTCCTGGGTGGTTTGCTCCTTTTTTCCTATCCAACACCTATCGTCTTTATCGTTCCTCCTTCTTTTTTTGCTTTATATTTACTCTTTTGTAACATATCTGATCTTCGGCATTTGCATGACCTTATCGTGTTGCAAGTGCCCCAAAACTATTAATAAAACTACGAAAGAAAGTGTAGGGTCTGCTACATTAGTGTTCAGATTATCATGGGTACTAAAGAAACCCATTTTCTTGGCCAAGTTAATATTATCTCTCGTTATACCAGCAAGATTTTCCTCAGAAGCATATCGAACAGACTCAAGTACAGTACAGAAAAGGAACACCTGATCAGCAAGCCGACTTTACAAATATCCGGAGAACGACATTTGCTGTATTTAATTTAGAAATGGTAGCTCTATTTACGGAAAAGGTCAAAACGTTGCATTATGTTGTTTGTAATGTAACAATGATAGATCTAGATCTAGTGATGGGGAAAAGTCGGCGCGATTCATTCTGTTTAAGTTTGAGAAAAGTCGATGCATAGCTGGAAAAGATCAAAGAAGCAAAAGAAAATTCTGGATTTTACTGTTTGCGGCGAGGCCTTTGACAGCCAGAACGTAAAACGCCCCCATATTTACAACACAATGGGAGAAAAATGGAATTCCCGTGCGCCTCATCCGCCTCCACATAGGGCAATATACTGATCAAAAGGTCAGACCCTCCAGGAGCCGACAGACAAATCAGTGAATATTTCTTAGTTGAGAAAGGCGTAGATTTACAGCAATGCTGTATATTAACATATCTATACAGCTTCTACACAGAACTAGGAAGAGAGATGGAGCTAAAAAATTAACTGAACCAGAATATAATAATGATGGAGTATTTCCATTTGACAATGCTACCTGCGCTTTGCAATGCATATCAATAGAATAAAATGCAAGCAGCATTGACGCACAACGACACATAGAATGATACAAATGTGTATCTATATCAATACAGGGATACAGTCAGTAACAGGGATGTATAGACTATAGAAACAATTCGTGTCAATAGTTCCAGATATAGGGAGTCAAATAGTAAACACTAAACAACACCAAGGACAAACTTACTGCTACTATACTACAGCATAAAATCTCGTTTACAAAACTAGAATTTAAAAAATAATTAATATTATGAAACCAGAAGTTTTTTAAAGGTATATCAGTGATCTCTCTCTCTCTCTCTCTCTCTCTCTCTCTCTCTCTCTCTCTCTCTCTCTCTCTCTCTCTCTCTCTTTCTCTCTCTCCCTCTCTCTCTGCACATGCTCTATAGACAGGCCTATATAAATAAATCGTGTTTCAACTTTTTCTTGAATATGAACGAGTCCTCGAAGTAAACAGACTTTAGATATTTTATTATGCCAGTGATACAGAGCGCATAGCAATCTCATTTGACAGCATGCCGGAGAAGATCATGTATGCATGTACAGTGGAAACCATATATAACAGGCCCGGCAATAACGGTAATAACAGGGATTTTTGAAATCCCGGTTTTTTCCTACTATTTGTCTCTATTAAAGGTTACCGGCAATAACAGGGCCTCATCGAAGCCCAACCGGTTATAGCAGGGACAAAGGCTCGTCAACAATGTGTAAAAGGTAAGAGAGAGAGAGAGAGAGAGAGAGA
>NW_004797275.1:2436204-2437477 GCF_000002075.1 Aplysia californica
CCCCAATTTATCGGAAAAAAACTAAATTAGGATGTTTGTGTTGATATTTGTTGTTATTTTGTTGTTGTCTGTTGTTATTTGCTGTTATCAGTTGTTATCAGTTGTTATCTGTTGTTATCTGTTGTTATCTCGACAAAGATAAATACCGCTCAAACCTAGGTACTGAGCAGATAGAACTTGGTAATTCTAAAGTAGCAGTTAGTTGCTGGTGCACGCATTGTCAGTCGTATTAACTCCTTACTGTTTTTACCCAACGAAAGACCTCACTCTTTAATTCTTAAAAGTCGGCACATCCACTTACTAGATGCTGCATTATTGTTGGCTTTTTTTCTTGTTTTACTCTTCCTTCTTCTTCCCCTCTAGACATTGTTAGTCCACTGCAAGATGTAGCCCTCCAACAACAACCTCTACTCTGTTTTATCCGTGCCCAGGCTGTGCCGTCAGCTCTATGATGTCGTCTTGTTTTCCTCACTTGTCACAATTAATCTCTGCGTGGCCGAACTCTATTGTATCTTCACAATGTAGTATTAAAACTGCACTCCTTTCTTAAAACTTCCCGTAGGTAATACAGTCGTGCTTTTAGTTTGAAACATGTCTTAGTTTTGCTAAAACTGCTAACGTATTTATATTTTAAACTAAACTTGCCACGACAAAGCAGGGATAAGGTGCTCTGCTGTGGTTTGCTCCATGTTTCCTATCAAACCTCCATTGTCCTGATCTCTCCCCTTCTTTTTGTGTTTGTTTCTCTTTTATAACACCTCTAATTTCCGACACTTATACAGACTTATTGTGTTGCAAGTTCAGAAAAATTATTACTAAAACATACAACAGGAGATGGTGGCCCTACAGTTTGTAAGAGTTAATATTTTGGTCAAGTCGGAGACGCCACGATCGATCTATGACTTTGCAGGTCTGTGTCGCTTTCTACTTTTTGTATTTTCACCTGTGCGACGCTTTTTAAGATATTTTTATGACAACTATAAAGTCTAAAATTGTTCATTTTCCGATTTCTCTCGAGACTCAAGAGATCTTTGTCTTTCAGACGCTCTGTTAGTGTTAGTTTCGTGGAATTTATTTATTCAATTGCTTTTTTAAAAAATGTATTTGTTGTTGTTGTTGTTGTTGTTTGTTTGTTTGTTTTTTTCTTTTTTGGGGGGTTTTTGTTGTTTTTTTTTGGAGTTTTTATGAGCCTTCAATAACATCACATTCCAACGACGTTGAACTTTTCGTTTCTTGTAATAATTGAGGTCTCTTTATCTCTCTCAAACAGCAG
>NW_004797275.1:2437922-2438825 GCF_000002075.1 Aplysia californica
TATATTATTATTATTGTTGTTGTTGTTATTATTATTATTATCATTATTATTGTTCTTGTTATTATCATTATCATTATTACTATTATTATCGTCATTCGATGTAATTACCTTGATCTCAGTAGAGTTAGTAAAGTAAGACACCTTATTTCAATCAATGTTGCATGCTCTCTGTCTCTCTTGTCTTGTCAAAACTTGACTACAGTAATTCTGTTCTGTCTGGTATTTCGTGTGAACAAATGAGGAAATTGCAAGTGGCCCAAAATAACACGCAAGACTAATGCTGAAGAAAAAGAAAAAAAATCCTGCATCAAAAATGTTAAACACTCTGCCATAGCTTCCAGTTGATAAAAGAATCCAATATAAAGTTTCTACCCTCTGTTTTAAATGTCTTAACGACAAAGCCCCATCTTATCTATCTGAGCTTTTAACACTGTGTGTTCCATCTCGTTGGTCACGGTCATCCACAGATGCAACAAAATTCAGAGCCCCTGGAATAAAATTACGATCTTTTGGTGAGAAAAGCGTCTCATTTTTTGCCCAAAAATCTGGAACACCTTGCCTCATCATCTTAAACAAACAGCAAATTTTGATAGATTTAAGCGATTGCTCAGACTCATTTGTTCAATTGTTAGTTACAGTGTGTTAGTAAGTTCTGATTTTTTAATATACATGTACATATATATTTACATTTTTTTTAAACTGTCCTTTCGTGTAAAGTTAATGTATTGTTGTGAAAGTTCTTCTGGATGTAATTAAACTGGTTTTTCTTGTTTCTGTGAAATATTTTTTCTTGTGTAAATGATATGTGATTGGTGTAAAGCACTCAGAGCTTATACTAGTATAGGATAGAGCGTTATATAAATGCAATCTATTGTTATTATTTATTATTATTATTATTATTAT
>NW_004797275.1:2439336-2442450 GCF_000002075.1 Aplysia californica
AGTAGTAGTAGTAGTAGTAGTAGTAGTAGTAGTAGTAGTAGTAGTAGTAGTAGTAGTAGTAGTAGTAGTAGTAGTAGTAGTAGTATGTCATTACTATTACAAGATACAGACCCGTTCTACGAGAGAAATCCTGTGATAAAATGTTTGTACCTGATTCATTGCCGTAGGACCTCTATGTAGACAACATTGCAGTTATATTCGCCGTCTGGCACCCGGTCCTGGGCAGCAAGCCTGTTTGCATGTATTCTAATTGAGTCCCTGGACCCTACACGACTCCTTGCGACATACAATTGTCCGAGTGAAAACAAATTCGCCTTGTAAAGAAACCCCTAACCCTTTTAAAAGTCTGTCCCTGAGCTTCGTTGGCAGTCATTGCAAAAGCAGGTCCAACTGTCCAGACACAAGTGAGTGCAGATGTCTACACGACAGTGAAAAGGTTAAAAGCTCACGGTTTCCATCTCCAGGAGGCTTCTCTGTTTTAAAAGACTCGACTTCTCTACCTCCCTGCAACATCTAACGATATAAGCGGCAGATAAAGTAAAATAAGTGGACAAGACACACCTGGTTCGATCACTGGAGTGGAGACCACAAGACAAGGATAATGGAGAAAAGTCCAACCGCGCGTTCACACCACACACGCGGATGAGCGACAGTCGTTTTGCACAGAAAACTGCGTTGACGAGACTAGCACTCGGTCGTTGTCGTTGCTTTGGTCTGGACGCAAATGAGGGATACGCGATGTTGTTGTTGTTTTTTTGTGTGTGTGTTGTTGTTGGGTTGTTGTTGTTTTTTTTGGGGGGGTACAATTGGTGGGTTGTTGGAGAGCGACTCTCGCTCGTCCGAGTGTTTTGTGTGAACGCGCAGTTACTATCTCACCACACATACTTCTGTGGTTGAGCCGTTAGGCGCTTTGCTGTCACACACAAGAGACCTGAGTTCGATTCCCGAGTGTGAAAATTTTTTTATCGAGTGCTGGGATGTTGTATTTCCTCTCAGGGGGGGTTGGTCCTGGCAGGTAAGATAGGAAGCCCTCCTCCTAAACGATCTAAAAGGTATCAATAGTGGCGTAAAACACCAACCTTAAAAAAAACCACGTTGGGTGTTATGGAATAGGAAGAAAAATAATCTAGAAGCAGCGTTTGCTGCTGTGGTGACGGGTGAAGTTGCGTTTCTTTTCATAAGATATTAAGGTTGCCTGTGGCTAGTGCTGTGTAATCGTTAGGCGCTTCGCCATTGCACGGAGAAGACGTGAGTTCAATACCTACATGAAGAGGTTTTATATCGAGTATCACCGTCTGTCTACTGGTATGTTGCATCCATCCCACCCCGGTTGGCCTTTGAAGGCAGTCGAAGCATTCCTTCTCTTAAATGGTCTAAGTTATGTCCATGAAGGCATAAAACATTGCATGTATTTATTTATTTCACCTAACAGTTGGAACTTTGACAACGGACAATGTTCTCTTGAAATCTTTAGCTTGAAACCCTAGCTTGACATCCTTTGATCGTTGTAGGTTGGAACGTTTCAAAAGCGCTAAACCCATTTGTCCTCATCCTCTCGGAAACCAATGTGAAATTCTCGGAGGTCCCGTTTCTTCCCTGACCTTGCAACATTGGAAAGTTTTGAAACCCATACCATACCATACCATACCATACCGTACCACACCATACCATACCATACCATACCATACCATACCATACCATACCATACCATACCATACCATATCACACCATACCGTACCATACCATACCATACCATACCATACGATACCGTACCGCACCGTACCGTATCATGCCACGCCATGCCTTATCATACCATGCCGTTCCATACCATACCATACCGTACCGTACCATACCACACCACACCATAACACGCCACGCCATATCATACCATGCCATGTCATATCATATCATACCTTACTATGCCATACCATGCCATGAAAAGCAAAGCCCTACCACACCATACCATACCATACCATACCATACCATACCGTAATATATCATTTCATGGCATGGCCTACCGTAGCAGATCATTCACTGTTAGCAAATAAGACTCTGTACAACAAGCAAGAACAAAATGAAAAACCTCGGTGACGAAGAATGATTTATTTTTGGAATGACAACAATGGGCGTGGACAGATGAGAAGAAACTGTATCGAATCTGTGAAAGCAAGTTGTAACGAAATAGCTTGTCGTCCATTCTCATTCTTTCTCGTGACATCAACCAGCGTCTTCAGAGGTAGATGTTGAGTCGAAGAGCTGTTAGTCTGGTGATAAAAAGAGAGTGTGATTTAGAGCAAGGGTCTCAAACTCAAGTTACTCGGGGGCGGCTGGGGGTAGAATCTGAGTACAACTGGGCCAACCCAAGTATTTCACACAAAAAAAGCTTCTAAGTTGTTTAGTCGTTTTGCTTTTGTTTCTATATTGTTGTTTTTTTTTGTTTGTTTTTTTGTTTGTAGTTTGTTTTGTTTTTTCGTTGTTTATTTCGGTTTGTTGTTGTTGTAGTTTTGGTGTTGTTGCTGGTTTGTTTTGTTTGTTTTGGGGTTTTTTGGGGGGTGGGGGTGGAGCAAGTACAGTTTTGACATTCCTTTTAAAACGTGTCAAGAAAAACACATCACCGATAGCTGTCACGAGCCTGGGATGTGGTAACCCGTAGGTGATAAAAAAGTGATGATAATGAGTTCCCCTTCACGAGTAGGCGCCAGGATATTCTACAAATTTCTACCAAAACATTTACCTGTGGTACTTATGATAACTACCAACCAGTGGGAATTCATTAAGGCCTTCAAATATGAACGTGAACCTAAGAAGCAGATAATTTCGTAAGGGTGCGCCTTCCGTATTTTGGTGGTTTCTTTATCTGGAAACAGTTGCGAGCAAAATACGCATACGAGTACACACAAGTGGACCGTGTAAAGCAATTATAATAAAATATAGAAACTGAACTATACTTCTCACATGTAACGCCCCATTCAAAGCGTGATCTATGAATTTAACGTTCATCTTCACAGGACCGAACCAAAGGGGTGGATAGCCTTATAACTCCTCAAAACAACGCAAGTTCAGAACATCCCACGGGCGTTAGCTTTAAAAGGTGGACAAACGCTGAAAAAGAAT
>NW_004797275.1:2442676-2447241 GCF_000002075.1 Aplysia californica
TGGGGGGGGGGACTTTACGTATCCTTTTTGCTATAACACTGACCTGTGTCCACTAAAACCTCGTACAGAAAGCCATGCCGGTGATGAGCGCCATGATGGGGTCCGGGTGCTCGGGTGGGGGCGTGCAGTGGAGTCCTTTCCCACAGCGACCTGACCTGATACCGCAGAAATCTCCCTCCGTCCTGGAGACAGAAAGTCCATTTATAACATTGGTTTAATCTCTTTTTATGCTAAGATAAGATAAGATAACATAACAAAACATAACATAACATAAGATTAACTTTCATTTACTACCTGACATCGTTACATTGTTCTGGTGTTACACTACACACACATAAACACACACACACTCACTCACACACACACACACACACGCGCGCACACACACACACACACACACACACACACACACACCAGCATACACACATAAACCCGATCATTAATAAGGTAGCCTAACTGTTCCTTTGCTCAATCATCAATAAGTTTGTTTTTTGTTGTTGTTGTTGTTGTTTCGTTTGTTGTTGTTGTTTTCGGAAAGGGGGGGGAGGTAGCAATAATAGAATAACTTAGTTGTTTTGTTCAAAAGCGGCATCAACATAGATCGGTGGGCAATTGATCAGTAATTGGCACCATGCCCTGGTTCGAATCCCCAGAGCGCCGTTTTTAGAGTTGGATAGTTTCTTTAGAGATTTTTTTTTTAATTCTCCATCCACTTGACTCAGACAAAAAGACATATCTTAGTTGACCTGGCAGTGTTAATTAGACCAGCTGAACAGATACCGTACCAGAATCTCGAACTACAAGTACGCAGATTGGTCATAAGAACACATCAGATTTCTCTGCATCCTTTTTTTCTCTTCTTTTCCGGGGGAGGAGGGGGGGGGTGTTGATGTTTTAGGTTTTGTTCTTTTTGTTTGTTGTTGTAATTTTTATTGGGGTTTTGTGAAATTTTTTCTTGAGGGGGGGGGGGTACAAGGTCAACCTCGTAGCTGTCCATGATAAGTATGTGCTCGATGTTTAGAAATCATGCCTCACTCCACAAAATATGAGTGTGAATGGGAAGAGGAGAGGGGGGAGGGGAGGTCTCATTTTGAAAGAATGCTCCGTTTAAAGATGTGAACAGTGGGTGGTTGGCGGGTGCTCTGGTGTGGTTTGCTCCTTCTTTCCTATTTAGCATCTATCGTCCTTATTTCCCCTTCTTCTCTTTTATATTTGTTACTCTCTTGTAACACCTCTAATCTTCTGGCGCTCACATGACCTTATGCAGTTGCGAGCGCCGTAAAACCTCTACTAAAAAATATAAAAAAAAACGTGAACAACTTGTTGGACACTACACTGGGATCAATAATTACAGAGTAAAGACGCTACCCGTATTTTTTGTTTTGTTTTGTTTTGTTTTCCGTAGATCTAAGTGTTTTTACACCCCTTTCGTTACAGTTTAGATAATTTAGAAGACGGGCTTCAACTCTGCCAGTCAGAATCAACTCGGGCTGAATGGGATACATCGTCCCAGCATTGTCGCCTCTATCTTATCTTATACTAATAGTTGCATCTATGACGAATTTCAAAGAGGTCAAGACGGCATATTCATCTACTGCACCTTAAGCTAAACATGCAGGAGTGCAGAGAAAATAATTGTACCTAGCGACCTTTTGAATAGGGAAGACCCTCACAGAATAGAAACCAGTCATAGTGATGTGAAAGTAAATCCCTTCGCCTTGCAAACAAAAGATATGAGTTCGATTTCCCTGTGGGGAAATCCTTTTTGTCGACTCTTCATCTCTCTGCTGGAATGCTGAATCCCATTCGTTTCCCGATTAGTCCTACCTGACAGAGTCGAATGAGCCAGTTTCCTAAATGGGTCCACGCTGGGCTTTTAAGGGTTTGGAGATTTACAATCAACGCAATAATAATCATGTATGAAAATAGACAGATGAAACAATAGATTGCAACAGTGTCCAACCAAGTTTGTGTCAAGCGCATGGGGTAAGCAGTGCAAAGTCGTCAGGAAGGCTGAAAAAGGAAAAGACGTCTTGTTACAATAAGTAAGCAGCAGCTACAGGAAACAATTTTCGTAAATAGGAGCGCTGTCTGTGAGTAAAACCCCCAATTCTGTTTAACCCCGCCTGCTTTTTCCTTTCACTCGTAGTTTTTCGCGTTCCTACTATTTTATGTTGTCTCACTTCATTTCCGCCTCTTTTAATAATTAAAGATAAATGTGACCTTTCCTTTTATTTTAAAATAGAAAGACTATTTTCTGTTTTCTTGAACCAGGCAACCTAATTACTCATCTCGACCTTGAAAGCTTTTGTGTGAGCGTTCTTCGAATTACAAGTTTTTTGTGTCTTGTGGCATGTTGGTTTAAATCTTGACATATGATCAGTTAATGGGGCTGACTTAAGCTGGATCGCGTTGCTAAAAATATATAAAAATGTTGTGGCGTGCTAAATTTAAGCAATTATGTTACTTGGTTACGTTTGAAACTGCTGGCTATTTAATGTTATAGTAGCAACTTATTTTTGTTTATAAAATCGCTCGAGGTGCGTTTACAAGCTAAATTCACTTGATTTTTTTTTATTTCACCAGGCCTATTTTGGTCCTTTTGGGGGACGAGATTAGCTGGCATAAAGCATGGTCTTCTTGCCATCCTTTTCATGGCAGCACCTAAGTTTGCAACCTTAACGGGGTTAACACCTTCATATCGCCCACCTACATATTGTATAAGGAAATCGAGGAAACAGACATTTTTCCATCGGTTTGGCAATTTTAATTGAATTTCTGTTTTTTGGATCAACACCTTTCTTGTTCATATAAAAATACATTTCCATGCGAATTTTACTGAAAAACGTTGATTTAATGCACGCAATATAACATACATTTTCAGTTTTCAAGGATTCTCAAGTTATTGAAGCTACCAAATTGTGACGGCCATTTTCTTGCAAATTTTACCTTTGATATCAGGCGACCCCCCACCCTGAATCACAAATATCTCGATTACGATAAAGACAGATGCGTTTGGTTTTTCTTCATCGAAAGCTTGATAAATGAATGAGATGATTCCAATAAGACCACACGCCCAAAAATTGACGATCGCCTGATTCCACCGTGTCGTGACTCAAAAGGTACCTATCACTACCCGGGTGATCCCCAGCATCCACCAAAACTACAAAATTAAATGATCCACCAGAGGTCGATATCGCCCAGGTTGACAAGCACTGGTAAAAAGGAAAACTTACTCCTCCTTCACATATCTTTCCGGTGTGAAGATCGGACTGTAAATAAGTATTTACACTAATTTACAGTCATACAGTCATGATCTTTCACTGAAAATTATGTGAGAGAGAAAGATCTGTGGCCAAGCGAAAGAAAAAAAGCCGATTTTAGAAAAATGTGGCATACGGGTTTCATGAACAGCATTTCACATATTCTATTTTTGCCTAAATTAAACTTGAGAACGGAAATCGCTGCGCCCGTTTTTTGGAATTACTGAACTCAAAAAGAACAGTTGCTAGAAACAGGAGGGTGAAAAAAAGCTAAGATGTTTCGAAAGACCACAGTTACGTTTTGTCATCTAATTCCTGGCAGCGTTTTTCTTCTATTTCTTCTTTTCACAAACTTCCATTTTCATTTTTTTTTTACATATCCATGTACGTAAAAAGTATTTTCATTTACGTCAAAAGATGTGCATGTAAAATCCCTTGTCTTGACCTTTATACGCCTCCTGTGGGTGCAGCTACAAAATGAAAAGAGCAAATTTGCTGCTGCGGAGATTCTGTCTCCCCATAATCTTGTTGAGTTCAAAGCAGAGCAAAAACATGATTTTTAGAAATAGTCGAAGTCCAATTTTCTACTAACTTCTCCCACTGAGCGCCATTTGGCAAAACGGTGGTCTATTTACGTTTATTTTTTTTCGGGCGGGATAGCTATTTATTTGAAAGTACCTCCCACGGCGCAAATAATTGAAATTAGACCTCGCTTCAAGCCTTGCACTTGTCAATTTTTGCAGCACAGCAGGTTGTCGACTTTAAAATAGTGGCGAGTGGCGGGTTTCTGACGTACGAGGAAGGAACCATGTCTTCTTTTTCCTGTGCATTCCAAAGAACTAAATCGCGTCTAAATCCATGTCAGACTCTGGGTGGCATCAAGAATTGTTTCGTTTTGATTGTTTGGAGTTCATATAAAGGTCAAGGCAGTCTTTTTCTTTCATTTTTTTTCTTTCACTGTTACTAGATCAACTTTGTTCCGAAGAATTGAAATATACGATACATACTCTGAGTTTTATATATCTGCGTGCCGGTAACCTTTGAGGCGTGTTGCATATGTGACCATGTGTGAGAAGGACAAGGAGTGAGTGTATGAGAGAGAGAGAGAGAGAGAGAGAGAGAGAGAGAGAGAGAGAGAGAGAGAAAGGGAGAAAGAGAGAGAGAGAAAGGGAGAAAGAGAGGGAGAGAGATGGGGTAGGGAATGTGTTAGTATGTGCGTCTGTTTGTGTTTATCATGTATGAAATATTGTGTGATGTTAAAAGAAAGAAACATGGCGGAGAAGGTGTTAGGAGTGTCTTCAT
>NW_004797275.1:2448532-2448959 GCF_000002075.1 Aplysia californica
TATCTATCTATCTATCTATCTATCTATCTATCTATCTATCTATCTATCTATCTATAATTACACTTAATTCATGGCTAGGTCACTAGAATGCCATCCTTTGTCTTCCTCCCCGTTTGTCTGTTGGAGTGTGGTTTATTGCTACTTTTTTTCCATCCAGGTTGCTTTCATGCCGCGGAAATTAGCGTTCTCTGTTTTTTCCTGCACGTCATAAAGACGCTGAAAGAAATTAGTTCTACGAGATGAGCTGTTGATGCAGTGGTGCGGATAGTATCTTATTCTTGTTGTTGTTGTTGTTGTTGTTGTTGTTGTTGTTGTTGTTGTTGTTGTTGTTGTTGTTGTTCTTCTTCTTCTTCTTCTTCTTCTTCTTCTTCTTCTTCTTCTTCTTCTTCTTCTTCTTCTTCTTCTTCTTCTTCTTCTTCTTCTTCTT
>NW_004797275.1:2450939-2452177 GCF_000002075.1 Aplysia californica
CCCCCACCCCCACACACACGTTTTGCCCTTCAGTGGGCTCCAAATTGAGACAAATGGTGTACGTCATGTCCACTGTCTAGGGTACAAGTCTGTGGCTACTGTAGGTAAGGTCCGAGGTTTGTCACCCACATTACGAAGGCCATTCTTCTAGTTCGACAAGACTACCGACATTTGACATATGTCTGTGGTGTAACTGTTAGGCTCTTCTCCATTTCACACAATAGGCACGAGTTCGACTCCCAAAGGGAGAAGTCTATTTTAATAAGTCTCTCTGCCTTTCTTTTGTTTTACTTTCAGAAGGAGTTTTAAGACACTTCCAGCATAATTAGATAGTAAAAGTGCCGAGTAACATACAAAGGAAAGGAGGAGAGATAAGGACAATCTAAGTTTAATAGGAAAGGTGGCGCAAAACATTCCAGGGCGCCCGCCAACCGCCCTCGCCTTTCTTCTGGAATACATGTACATGTACTATAAGCGATGTCCCCGATGGTGACATCTATATTGATGGCAGGTGGAATGTTATTATCTATAGGGAGTGTCTTATCTGGTGAGGCAGCCATCTATCCCTTAGATATGCCAACACTATGTACAAAGTCAAGGGGGTGATGGGGGTCTTTTTGTTCATAAATCAAGCCAGCCATCCTTTTCAATGAGGTTTGTCTATCCTCGGTGTATATTTATGGAAGCATTCAACCGGGTATGGCTTTGGGTGAATTTAGATGTGCTTGTAATGCTTTAAAAATGAGTGTCCAGCAGTGTTCTGAGGGGAGCGGCAAGGTAAATATCTTGTACGGTATTGCTTTATATTGTTTCCCTGAAAGCTAAAATTTGTCGGCCGATACGAGGAAAGTTTGCGGAACAACGAATTTCGAAATTCTTGAGAGTGCTTCAAAGTGTTGGACAACGTTTTGCTCTCAGACGCCACAAAATAATGCACGGATAGAAGAGGTCAGGTTCAGCTACTTAAAATGCGGTCCTGCTTAATTGAGCTAGTTTTATAGTTTAAAATGCTTTCACTCTTCATGCAAGTGTTTGTTTATTTAGATATAGAGAAGAACATCAACACAATAATGGTAACTAAATGCAGAAAAAGATTAAGACTAATAGAAACCAAAGAGAGCAAGATAAGACGTAGGACCTACCTATGGCGCCCCCCCCCCTCTTATTCTTTATACACATATATACAGACAGACAGACAGACAGACAGACAGACAGACAGACAGACAGACAGACAGACA
>NW_004797275.1:2452277-2454440 GCF_000002075.1 Aplysia californica
CCAACCACCCATTGCTGAGAAAGACATATTGAAAATTGCTGTTCTGAAAGAACGGAAGCCCAGCGGACGTTCCAGTCTGTTGTCAAGCACAGAAGTCACAGATGGAAACTCGTAAAGGCATAGGGGAGATGATTATATTGCCATAATGTTGTCAGATGTAATGTAAAATTATATACTACGAAGTGCCATGTTATATATCTATATCTATCTATCTATATATTATACATACATACAGTCAGACAGACAGACAGACAGACAGACAGACAGACAGACAGACAGACAGACAGACAGACAGACAAATAGATAGATAGATAGATAGATAGATAGATAGATAGATAGATAGATAGATAGAGAGAGAGAGAGAGAGAGAGAGAGAGAGAGAGAGAGAGAGAGATTCCGATCGTATAGTGATAAAGATGTAGGGTGGGAACAGTAAAACAACGAAGGAAGAGCAAGCTGACACCTGCACTTCAACAAACTTTTTTAAAATTATCAAAATGAGCATTTTATTCCTTTACATACAGTTTTGTTTTCTTTTCTCTTGAAATATGATTCAGAGACAAAACTTGGTTGGTACTTCACAGGTCTCTTCGTGTTTCTGTTGTTGTTTTTTTCTCTTCCAGATTCTCCAAAGCTTTAAAAGGAAAAAGAAGAAAGATGACCTCACTCAAGGTTCAGCACGAACCACGAACAAACGTTGCCATAGTAATTTTAAAAATACGACATGTCTATCTCTGCGACCTCTGAAGAAGGTCCGGGCATTGTAATATAAGAAGAGTTATTGACAAATTTTTAAATTCTCTACAAGATGCTCAGGCTAACAATGGCAGCAATTCGTGCTTTCTCAAGCATCTCGACAGCTCTAGAGACCAAGTGACTGACAAGAGCTTTAATATAATAATATCAAGGTATTAGATGTCTCAGCATGCATGTGTCGGCTACTACTAATCAAACGTCATTTTTTCCTACTTTCTTGACCGAAGTGTTAGGGCTATTCCACATTAATGACGGGACAAATGAAGTATTTTTTTCTGTCCCGTCAGTAAAGGAAACTAAACACGTCATAGAATTGTCAAAAAGCAATTTTTTTCAAATGTCTAATTTGTCTTTCAAATTTTCTAATCATTTAAAGTTGAAATAAATTAATTGATATTGAAATACAGAGTTACCATTGTAAGAAAATATAGGTCAAATGTCCCGCTTGTTACCGTGTGATAGCCTCTCAGTAGTTTTATAGAAACATGTATCATGGCGTGTACATCTTCTTTTCATGAGTCGGTAGGAAAGTTAATAGCATTTTCGTTTGTTACTGATGGTGTGTGAGATTGTAGGAATGAAATAGGGCTGTCTTCTTTTGTTTTTGTACAGTCTTAGTCTTAACAAACAACAAGACGTTCTTGACTGGCGGCTCTTTAAGGACGATTCACATGTAGCGATGTGCGGCGACGGAACGGCGACAGTGCGGTGGGAGTTTGCGGAAATTGCACAGACTTTAATGTTCACATGATTGCGGTGTTTCTGAGCGAAAGTATGGCGGTGTCTTTGCTTTGTGGTTAGGCAGCGTTACACAAGGGTGGATATTTCTGAACGAGTCCGTTACGTTTTTAAAAAATTGATGTTGAAAACTTCATTTTGCCACACTCTTGATCGGGGACTCTGGTGGCCTAGAGGTTAAGGTGTTCGCCTCTCATTCAAAGGTCCCGGGTTCGAATCCGGGTAGCGACCGAAAATGTTTTTTTCTAAAATTGTATCCTTTCACCCCCTGCCCTGCTCTCTTGCAATGTTCTGTTGTCTGCTTTCGTCGCCGCTTTCTTGCCCCACCCCGTCACCTCTTTTGCCCCCTCCTCTGAGCTCCTGACTCTTTCTACAACATTTCAACTGCTTCTCCTTGGCTCCTTCTTACTGTTGTCTTTCAGCCACACTCCTGATCTTGTGGTAGGAAAGATCTACACCAAGCCTTCTCGGACAAGGGCGAAAAATCTCGGAGGGCCCGTGTGCAAGTTACGCAAGTTAAAGATCCCTTGGTGGTCTAAAATCGGAAAGAGTAGGCTTCGGTCGCCACCCGAGCAAAATTCAAAATTTCCTACAAACTGAAAATGTTCGGTGTGTCCCGCGTGCTCATATGACCTAATGCAGTTCCGAGCGCCGTAAAACACTTACCCC
>NW_004797275.1:2454772-2456587 GCF_000002075.1 Aplysia californica
GTGTGTGTGTGTGTGTGTGTGTGTTTAAATATCGCAAAAATGAGGGTGCTCGCGAGCAAATAGACCAATTTTATGACGCTGATTTTAAAAATATGGTAATTTTAAGATCCATCGGACATTTAAATTTTTTTGTCGATCCATGTTCGAACCTCCAGAAGGCCTCAGAGGTGCAGACGCCGGGGCGGTGTCTCAATATTCGCTCCGGAAAGCGGTTACAGAAACACCGCGAAGGTTCTGCAATGGTCTCTGGCACGATATTTCATCTCATGTGAACAGCGAGAAAGCAAAAAGAAAGCAGCGGTTTCCAAACACAGCCGACGAACTTTTTCCGTCGCCGATCCGTCGCCGCACACCGCGCCATGTGAACCGGCCTTCAGACTTTGCGCCGTAGCATGTGGAAGACGTGAGTTCAGTTCACGCTTTGGGATGTTGTTTTTACGAGTATGGGAAGGTGGGGGGGACTCCTCACCCGGGGTAATTCCACACCACCACTTACAGCCCATATAACCAACAGAAATCTGTTTGACATTCTGCTTTAATCATTTGCTTCTGTCTGCCATGTTTTATTTTTCAATTCAGCTTTAATTTCTTGTATGTCTGTCTTTTGATTTTCATTTTGGCATGTGCGCCCATGTGGGTGAGGAATTGCCCCGCGATATTTGATTGTTAATTAAGTTGAAAAATGGAAGTATAGGGATTGTGATATCGTAGAATTCATATTATGTTTTGTTTCCAAACTTATCAGACCCAAAGTAAAATTGTTGTGGAGGATGTGTCCTCTTCCTACATAAAGTAGCTTCTATAACACTTGTCCCACAATCCAATAGAAAAGTACGGTGTGGAATTCCCCCATTTTACTATGTACACCTCCGACTTTGTGCTGGGACAACGTGTCCCACTCAGCAAGGGTCCGTCCACCATCTGGTTCGTCCCGACAGGCAGGATCGAAGTAGCCCGCCTCGTGAATATTATAGTCCGAATTGCGTTGATCGGGCCTAAAACATTATTTATAGCTTTAGTGCGATTTAGCACCTTGCTAGAAATACCTTAAACCCACTGCCCATTGCAAAAAGTTTAGTCAAATACCTTTTTGGTTTTAAAGTCTAGCACAATTGAGGGATAGTGCCGGGCAGTGCACACTTTATCAAAGTGACCTCTGCTCTCTGCTTTGTTTCATCAAATTTGACCCAAAAGTCAAATTAGACATAATATTATTGTGGTCTGTCCTCATCATCACCCATCTATTCAAGTTCTGTGAGTAAGTTGTGTGGGTCGTTAGCAGGTACTCGAGTGTGGTTTATCCTTCTTTCATTTATCGTCCTTATCTCTCCTCCTTCTTTCCTTTGTATGTTACTCTCTAATAATACCTCTAATCTTCGACATTTACTTGCACTTAAACTGAAAATAAGTTGGTTGTTTCGGTCTACCTCTGCCTCGTTTGCACTAGTTGACGGGTTGACAAAACGCTACCTTAGAAGTATCAAGTTCTATCTGACATTTTTGGAAGAAAATCATGATTTCAGAAACCTAATGTTCCATCTGCCTTATCAATATCATAAGAGTATTCGGAGTCATTATCAAGTTATTCAAAGAATTGCATTCGAAAAGCTTGACATTTTGTGAAACTCATTTTTTTTTAACGTCAAATTTCTCAAAACTAGGCAGCCTACTAAGCAGATAAAGCCTTGTAATTCTGAGGTAGTGAAAAGTAAAAATTTGACTGTAAATAGAGTGAAGACTTCTTATTCAAGATAATATCTTCAGTGCCCTTCCATGAGCGTCTAAGTGAGTGTGTGTGTGTGTGTGTGTGTGTGT
>NW_004797275.1:2458901-2460104 GCF_000002075.1 Aplysia californica
CATCATCATCATCATCATCATCATCATCATCATCATCATCATCATCATCATCAGCAGCAGCATCATCATCATCATCATTATCATCATCATCATCATTATTATTATGTCCACTCAGCAGCCAGCTCTATGCACTTTACAATGTACATTACATTACAGCGGAACATGTCATGATGGCCACCCACTGTCGACGAGAAAAGTGGTTCTCTTAGGTAGGTGGACGTCTCACCTTTGTGTCAGTATAACCGGAATGTTAAAATATATGTAAGGAGGGGCATTGGAAGTGCCGTTGTAGAGAGGTGAGTTTTTTTATACAGGTGGCTGTTAGGGTAGGTATGGACGTAGATCCATTGAGGGAAATATTGTGTTGCTGCCTGGAACTCTAACGTGATTGCCACTAACAAGGACAGGGGACTCGAGACAGCAGTAAAAAGGAGTCAAAGAGTAGCAGTAAAAAAGCTGCTGCAGAAAGAGTCAGGAGCCCAGAGAATGGTGCAAAGGAGTTGAGGAGATGGGGGCAGAAAGTGGAGACGCAAGCAGACGACAGAATATGACTAGAGAGCAGGAAAGTAGGTGAAAGACAATTTTAGAGAAGAAACTTTTTCTGTCGTTACACGGATTCGAACCTGGAGCCTTTGAATGAGAGGCACACACCTTAACCTTTAGCCACCAGTCCCCGTCACCCAGCTTTACAGATAATATGATAGCGGGTGTTGGCGGGTGCTCTGGTGTGGTTTGCTTCATCTTTCTAATAAAAAATATCTTCCTTATCTGTCTTTCCTCCTTCTCCTTTTTCTTCTTATGATACTATCTATCTAGTAACACCTCTGTTCTTCGGCACTTTTATTATCTAAGTATGCTTTAAGTGCCGTATAACTCTTCATAAAACTGAAGATTTAGGCTCTAACACAGCAACATAATTCAAGAAGCGGAACTTCTGAATTTAACACTACCTTCTATAAATCCAGGCCATAATTATACATGTAGATGGGACTTTTGACATCTTCCCATACAACCTATGATGAAGAGCACCCCACAGGGGATTCGAACTATTGACTCCTCACCATAGCTCGGCATGATACCAATTCAACTAACGGCACGTCTCAGCTGGTAAACGGCTCGCAATATCTTATAACCAAATGCTATTTATTCTGTCCAGGTAGTGGGTGCTATCTATTATTGTAATTAGCAGCAGCAGCAGCAGCA
>NW_004797275.1:2461232-2462846 GCF_000002075.1 Aplysia californica
ACAGAGAGACAGACAGACAGACAGACAGACAGACAGACAGACAGACAGACAGACAGACAGACAGACAGACAGACAGACAGAGAATGAAGGAGAGACAATTAAGTAGAATGAGTTAAAATTCTTTCGAATTTTTAAAGATACTTCGCGTCATACTTATTTCTCACTTCTGCTTTGAGATTTAACTTAAACGTTTCTAAACGTAACTGAGCGGTCAAAGATACGAATCTCCATTTTGCCTGTCCCATAAATAAGAAATCATCAGCGTTAGAAGTAATCTGCAAAAAAACTCAAAAATGAAAACCATTCTGTAATCTATCTCTATCAGGATACACTACTTTATCTTTGGAATGAACTTACCTGGCAGTCCTTTTCTCCTCTTTCCCTGTACTTCTTGAGCAGGTTGCTGACTACTCTGTTTCTTCTCTAAGTCTTCGTAAATTCCTCAAATACCTAGAAACGATTAGAGGGTTCAAAGCACTGCGATTGGAGAAAGAAGATACCCTCTTTTCTGTTTAGAAAAAAAATTGTTTTTGTTAAGACTTTATTCCCCTGATGTGGAAATAATAAAGTATTCTATATCAGATAGTGATTTGTCTCTGATACAATTTTTTTTCGCTTAACCTTTTAGGTACCTACACCAAAGAGCCCTGCTATTTCTTAATGAAGGAGTTAAGTCCAGGCCATGTCCAGATTTTATAGCAGTCACGGCAGCTCGGCACCACTCGTGCGGGCGCGTGCGGTAGTGCCGGGGGCGTTGCCGGAGTGCCACACCCCTCACCTGAATGTGTGGTGACAGGAGGCGAGGACGACGAGCGGCTGGTGAAGGAGGAGGAGGGGTTGTTGAATGGGGAGAGGAGGGGAGATGGGGTTGTGGTAGCTGAGTTCAATGTTAACTCCAGTTTCCAACTAATCCGACATTTGAGAGTATTTGTCAGAGTTGTAAAGGCTGTTGAAAATTCTACCCTGTGGTTAATGCCCGCGCTCATAGAATATTTATACTAACACACGTTTTAGCAACTGCGATTTAGTATTCTATTCTGATTGAAAAACTAACAGTTCACCTGTACAAAACTGGGTGTGCCTCCAAAACAGCTCAGCAACAATAATGCTACAGGAAACAATAAATTATTTACAAAGGCTTGATACAACGTGCAGAAACTCATGCCTGGTTGGGTTGTTTCGCCGCAATGAACACCATACATTAATTGAATTTTAATGGTCTGCCACTACTAAAAATAAAACGTCCACAAATATTGTTCTGCTTCATCCGGAGATAAAAACGATTTTGTCACTCTGCCCTCGCGGTTAACTTTGCATGACCGGGGTGTTTGTGACCTTCATTTCGCAAATCGATGGCACCTCAATACAGCTTTGATCCCCCGGTCTATCTGGAACATTTTGTTTTACCTTGAAACACTGACAGAATACTTTTGATTGGGTGATTTCTTTTTCTTGAGGGAAAACGGGGAAAAGGGGGAGCGAATGGGTCCGGTGTAAAAAGTGATCTACGTGGAGGGCTATTAAGAGGAGGATGGAAGGTAGCGAGAGAAAGAGAAAGCGAGAAAGAAATGAGATATATTATGCATATGAAGATGGGAAGAGAGACAGAGAAAG
>NW_004797275.1:2464550-2470660 GCF_000002075.1 Aplysia californica
TGTGTGCGCGTGTGTGTGTGCGCGTGTGGGGGGGGGAGTGTTGTCACAATGAAATTACTCACCTCCTCATCTCTCTCTTTTTCTTTCTCTCTATCACTCACTCAGTCACTCTGTCTCTCTATCTGTCTCTCTCTTTCTCTCCATCTTTCTTTATCTCACACTCTCTCTGCGAGTGGACTCGTAAGTGTGAGTGTGTGTGTGTGTGTGTGTGTGTGTGTGTGTGTGTGTGTGTGTGTGAGTGTGTGTGTGTGTGTGTGTGTGTGTAGAAGAGGGGGGGTATGTACACCATCACTCCAAAAGTAAAGAACCCATTCCTCCCCCCACCCCACCCCACCCCCAACCCGAAAGGCCAGTGATATTACTGTTGAGTTCCTAGCTAAGCAAGTTAACGTTACAGCATAAGTTGGTTCTTTCCCAGGTTGTTGAGGGTCATCAAGAGTTCAGGGACATCTTATTCACTTCTTGTTACCACTTGGCGTTCAGATCGATGTGTTCTATTGTCCAGAATGCATTGTGTAGGTTGACCTACAGCTGGCCCTAAATCGGACTGGATGATGAAATGGTTTAGTTGGGCCTCGCATCGTGACTCCGTGATACCATTTATATAGATACTATACATTTGACATTCCACGTATTTCTTCATAGCATTTCTTTCTTGTACTCGTTGTTTTATTTGTCATTTGATATACAGATGCGTTGAATGTTTTATTTTCATTTTTTTTTATTTGAAAAAAAAAACAACGATGTGGGTGAGAAGGGGATTCTGACAGATCATGTTTAGTACAGAGAGACAGGTTTTTAAACACCTGATACGGATAAGCATGCTCGAAATGCTAAATTACATAGGTTTACGCTCACCTCAACATTTTAACATTATTTTATAGGGGGAACTTCAGAATTTAACGTCCATCCCTCAACAGGACCAAGAAATGGGAGGAAAGCCTTGAAAACTCTCAAAACTACCCAACTTCAGAACGCCTCATTGGGGATTCAAACCGGGGCCATCTGCTCTTTAGTTCTGCATGATATCAACTGAGCTAACGCCCGAGCCGTCTCAAAGTAATCGAAAGAATGTGTTTGTTTGTTTGTTTGTTTGTTTGTTGTTGTTGTTGTTGTTGTTGTTGTTGTTGTTGTTGTTGTTGCACCTTCTTGTTTGCACCTGCGGAGTAAAGTACCAGGATGTCATTCAACTGTCATGTCGTCTATAGCGCCAAGCACATGTTTTCGAGACGACCTAATCGTTTTGAACCAATGTGGTGGATTTTTCACAAAAATATCATTAGTCGCACAACTCCCCACGACGAGTGTACGCACAGTTAGAGTCAGCAGCAGCTGACAAACTGCCAAATTGTATCCTTTTCAGATTCTTTCTTTCTTTCTTTGTTTCTTTTTTTCTACCTGCAAACCAGTCATCGGCGCTCCCTCCCTCGACCGCAGGGATGACCAGATGGTCTTCGTTTCCTCGACGGGCGAACAACAACAACAATTGTGAACTATAAGATGGACAGCTTTCTAAACTCACCAACCTTTGAGTTAAAAAAAACAAAGAGGTTATATATAAATAGTGGTATTTTAACTGCTCTAGCTATGACGTCTCGCATGATTATACCAACGCACTCTGATGACCGCTTGAGGTGATGTTCTGAAACATTGGTTTGTTTCTACAGAGAGTTTCAAGACAGACTGCTCTAAATAAAGAACAATGATAATAAATTTTAAACTCTGTGGATGACAAGGATAATGTGACAATCATGGGGGACTCCAACGGCACAGTGGGAACAAGGAGGCCACGTGGGAGAGATACATGGGACCACACCGTGACAGAGAAGCATATCAAAACAGCAATGGAGAAATGTTATTAGAGGTGTGAGCAGAACATGACCTCGTCATATCAAATACCTTGTTCCTACACAAAAAGCGTCAAGTTAAAATATGGCATAAATGAAATGATCTAAAGACAATACTGCTGAGTGAAACCCAACATGTTATAAAGAAAAGCTCCACAAACAAAGCGCCAGACATTGATAACATAACCGCAAAAGAGATCAAGCTGCGCGGCCATATCGGTAAACTCTGGCAATGGAGGACAATATTTATCTTGGACGATAAAAAGAGCTCCTAATGACTGGCAACGAGCTATCATTGTACCAATTTTGGAAATAAACATGTAACAAAAAAAACGGTGGAACCTACGAAGGAATCCCTTCTCAGGGATGTGGGTAAAATGTTCCCAGGATACTGAAAATGAGCATGCGACCAATCGTAGAGACTCAACTCAGTGAAGCTCAGTTGACTTTAAAAAAAACAGTAGTTGTATTGACGCTATTTTGCATTGACAGTTGTGTGAGATTGCCATTGCGCATGACAATGACCTAAACATCGTCTTCATGGACCAGGAAAAGGCATTCGACCGAGTACACATATGTCAACTCTGGGAAGTCTTAGAGGAATGTGTTGTAACAGGACAATTGCTGGAAAACATCCTTGCACGCCGTAAGAGGGACTATCAGACTGGCTCCCATCTCTGCTTCTCTTTTTCACTTGCACGTATAAGATCACGAAAGCAGCAACTGACAGCATCACTGAATTGAACGAGCTGTTATTTGTTAATGACCAGTGCGTATTAAAAACACAAAAAGAGGAATTACAAAAACACACCACAAGACTAAATGAGGAATGTAAACACCTAAACTTGAAAATCTCCATTTCAAAAACAGAAGTTATTAACCCAGGGAAACTCAACATCCTTATTGGTGGAACACGACTCCAACAAATAGAAGCATTAAAATGTTTTGGAAGCATCTTCACACAAGATGGACGTATAGCTAAAGAGATAAAATAAAGAACTATGAAGGCAAATGCAGTGACCTACCAACTAGCACCCCTGCTCGGTCACAGTAACATCCCAATCGAAGTGAAAGCCCAGCTTTGCAATAATATCTTCATATCAGTCTCAACATACCTGTGACAAACACGGTCCCTTCAGAAAGTACAAAAGAGAAAAATCAATATATTATGCGAAATGAGGTGTCTCCGCTAAAGCATCAAAGTCACTGGAGGAGACCGCACAAGGAACGAGAAAATATGCCTACAAACCGGAATACCACTGTTATGAATTTCATTGGGCGTCAAATAGTCAAATGGTTCGGTCATCTAACCAGACTGCCCCAGAAACAATTACCGGCAAGAGCTTACCACACCCGTGGATCTGACTACAAATCAAGAAGTTAAAAAGATCATGGAGCAGCATGCAATATCTATCACAGACGCCACTGACGTAGCATTCTGCACCTCCCCTCCACATCCTAAGGATACCAAAGGAAGGAAAAAGTAAAGTAAGAATAAATGATAAACTATTATTATTGTATTTATTATCATTACTATTATAATCATTGCCGCTATCATTATCATTGTTAGTAGAATCATAATGATTGTGATTATGATTGTCATTATCATTATTATAATTATTAATTTATTATAGTAATCTATTGTAATGATACTGATACTGGTTATGACTTTTAACATCCAAGGAGGAAGGGAATGGTATCCATAGACATCGGTATAAACATGTAAATCTCTTTTTTTTCATAACGGTTGATTGTGAGGAGCAGAGAGCTTTTAAATTTACATATAATCATCATCATCAACATCATCATCATCATCAGCAGCAGCAGCAGCAGCATCAGCATCATCATCATCATCATCATCATCAAGTGTTTTGCCTGAAGCAGACGTTGGCGGGTTTGGTGCTAATTTTCTCTCTTTCATTCAAGGCCGTCATGAATGAGTTGTCGAGCACTTTGTAGTTCAGTGCTTGTTAGCCCGGGCGGTATCATCCACTAGTGGGCGACTTGGTAATTATGGTGGCAGTGGTGGTCACCTGGGTAGTGACAGTTGTTATTTAATGCCCCGCTTAGAAATACATGTAGGTTGGCGGTACGAAATTTTTAGCTTCTGAAAACCGAAAGGTAGGAAAGGTGGGCGCTGGCTATAAAAAGGTTGGGAAAGTTCCGTATACAGTTTTGGTTATGGTGGCAACAGTAAAACAAGCTAATTACGGTAACAATATTTAACTTCAAAACGGATATTCCCATAAACGCAAACAAAAAAAATAATTCTCGTCCATGGGCGACACGAACATTTACCTGTAACAGAGTAAAATAGAAAAAAACGACTCGCCATTCATATCTCAGATATGCTTCTTGGTCTAATGTCAAGTATTAGTATTACGCAAGCTCTCTATTCCAATGCGCTGCTAACTCAACAAAAGGAAATGCTGGAAATGAAAACTCCATAGACAGCCCAAGGCGAGCAAACAGTCAATCGTACACACAGTGAGGAGAGCATAGACGCACAGAGGGCGTTTTGATACCTCAGACCCCCCCCCCCCCGCCACACCTGACCTCTCCCCCCGCCCTCCCAGCTATCCAAATTTGAAGCCACGTTATGCAATCTTATATATTTCAATAAAACCTTGTTATTTGTAAATGAAATCCAAAGTTTCATGTTTCAGTGATTATTCGTTTACATCAGTTAGGGCTTTATTTGATACTTGGTATGTAACATTTTGAAAAGCCAATTTCGAGGGAAATGTCGCAGATTCCCGACTAGGATACCCAAGCCTTGGATCAGCCGGATAATTTCAATTACTTTTAGAATTGCAAAATAACAAATGCCAGATATGATATCAAGATCTTGGCTGACAAGATGTATTAATAGGTTTGAAGCGTTTGTGAAAAAACATGAAATCGTGACACCATCGATTTTGCTGTGAGAGAATGCAGACGCCATGAAACTAGGGACATGGGACAGTTTGTCTTCAGATAGAAATAAGAGTTATCTTCAAAGAAACCTTGGATCGAGAAAAGAAGAGTATTTCAGATCTCAAAGATCTGATTGAGCAAGCAGGGGGGAGGGGGGCATAAACTGATAAATGTCTATAACTTTCTCATTTCATTGGGCACAATTATAGGTCTTCCCACCTAACAACTGTCTCAAAGCTGTCCGGAAAAAATATTTATGTTTTTGATCAGTTGTGCTTCCCTGACTTTCTTAGAGAATGGAGTGTTAAAAAATTTTTGTAGCTTCATCGATGGCGGTTTTCATTTACGAATTCTAAAAAACAAATTTTCCGAATGACAGGAACTTGGAACTCATCTCTAATGAGACTCAAGACTTATTGAAAAGTTCGAAAAGTGTTGAAAGCAACGCGTTGCACTGGCATCTTTTTGATACTCACATTAAGGAGAATGATGCTGGTAACCAAAGACACTCGTCAGTCTTCAGATCGTGACTATTTTCGACAACGTTTACTCAATAAACATAGTTCTCTTTCTGTAACTCCAGAAGAAGTTCTCAGAGTTAAGGAGACGACGTCCCTCCCTGACAGATCCCCGTGCATGGGCATGGGAAATCGGCCATCATGGTTTACTATTCATTCTTTTATCTGGATCTCAAGAAGACTACATTATCCTAATCTTTCTCCCTAACCCATTTGTTTAGGCTATCAAAGTGGATTGCTCCACCCCTGCCTCGTTTGCCTTCGATATTGCCTATTAGAACGAGATGTTCAAGGCATGTTCGTCGATTCAAGTGTCCCAGAACCTGTATTCGTCTCTGCCTAATTTTGTCAGCGAGAGGCCCATGTGGCCTTCTTCAAGTATTACCCCATTCGACAGGACAGGATCAGTGCAGTGTTTTTAAAAATGCAAAAGCATGGAATCAAAAAATGTCATGTTGCTTCAGAGCTTATTGTAGGGTGGTATCATTGCAGTACATCATACTTTTTTTACTTTTCAAATCAATTTTTTTTAGTCATTTCTTACAACTTATTTTCTAACCTACTGTAAGCTTGATAATCACTTTTTGAAGATTAAGGTACAAAGATGTTAGTTGGGTGGGTTTTTTTTTTCTAAAACAACTTTTATTTCCGGTTTTCGCTTGAAACTGGTTCGTGTGATCACTTATCTCCCCATAGCGTCAACGTATTTGTTAATCAATTTGCCTGAATTTAGACCTGCTTACTAACAACATAATTGTTCTTCAGTTGTACCTTAAGTTTTGATGTACATGTATCTTGAAAATTGATGAAATTAAATACCACTAAAGTT
>NW_004797275.1:2471760-2474310 GCF_000002075.1 Aplysia californica
CTCCCTCTCTCACTCTCTCTCCCTCCCTCCTTCCCTCCCTCTGTGTGTGAATGTGTATGTGTGTGTGAGTCTGTGTATTTTGTGTGTTTTTTTATGTCTGTATAAACACACGCACACACACACACACACACACACACACACACATTTAGCCTATGGTATATTATAGTCATAGTTTCACTTCAGCTAATATTGAGTCGTAGAAGAAAAGCAACCTATGGTATTATGATCTCATAGCCATAGATGGTATGTAATAAAGATGACGTCATTCCATAACTAGGAAAATCTTACTCTGGGCTAGCCAATGAACACCTAGAAGTCTTACTGTTACGCCATTATGCAAATCTAGTGCACACTTTTAGCACACCTTGATTTTATTCTGATAGCGGTAGAAACTAATCTTTGAATTAATCAAAATAAAGGGAAGAAGGTCCAAACCATAGACTTGAATTATTACATTTATATCCTAGACCAGTCGCTGTCATGGCTGTCACTCTTTTTTCTATATCAAACATTTGCAGCGAAGAGTGCACACCTTGGGCGTATAAATGAAGAGTGAAACAGCAATCTCCCTATAGTTGAGTGCAAGTGCAACCAACCCGTCACCCTTTTTTTTCTCTTTTTTTTCTCTTCCTTTGGTTGCAAATTGAGTAAGGTGGTTTGATCCCTGGTGAACCGGAATTATGTCAGAATGAACTGTCTTAGACATCATAATAGAATTATATTCTTTACCTAAAGAAAGTTCTCCTCATCGAGGCTGGTTTGTTGATGTCACGCCTTTGTTGTTCTTTTATTTGCTTCGTTATTGTGTTTGTTTGTTTGAGTAAATTGTAGACTTTGAAACAATAATGGTCATTTCATACAGGGGGGGGGGGGGGAGTAGACAGAGGGAGAGAAAGTAAAGAAGAAGGACCTGCTGAATAGGCCTTCCAATTACTTGCTTAATTGTTTTTGTTTTGTTTGCTTTCAAGGACAAAAAGATCCTATTACTTGGCTCGTGATATGGTGCTTGCTTCGACAATTAATTAAATTATCTCCATGACGGGACTGTCCATCCGCCAGCAAGGCTTACATAAGTAATCGTGTCTTGACATCTTGTAAATGATCCTATGTTGCACAAATAGCATTTATCTCATGAGGGGTTATCTTTAAATGAAAAAATGCATGGTATTACATAATAAAAGGGTTAGTCCTATTTATATTCTCATAAGCAAAGGTGAAAAGATCAAACAAGCTTAACAAATGTAGGCATGTAGATAACGTATCGTGTGTGTATATGTGAGTGTGTGTATATATTATGTGTGTGTATACAGATATCTCAGCCAAAGAACTCGATCATCGGATAACAAAAAGATGGTTGCAGTTCTTAGGCAGATTTCAAAGGGAACAAATCAACCTCCACCAATTTCCTGCTCTCTAACAATGTCCTGTCGTCTGCTTTCGTCTACACTTTCTGCCCCCAGCTCCTCACCTCCTGTGTCCCCTCCTCTCGCTCCAGACTCTTTCTGCAGCCTTTCTACTGCTACTCCTTGGTTCCTTCTTTCTGCTGTCTTTCAGCCACATCCCTGATCTTGTGGTAGGAACGATCTAACACCTAGCCTTCTAAGATAAAGGCGAACAATCTCGGAGGTCCCGTGTGCAAGTTGCGCATGTTGAAAATCCCTTGGTGGTCCAAAATCGATCAGAGTAGGCTTCGGCCGCCACCCGGGCAAAATTCAAAATTTCCTACCAACGGAAAATGTTTAATGTGTCCCGCGAGCTTTTATAACCTTTTTCAGTTGCAAGCGCCATAAAACACTTGTCAATAAAATAAAATGATAATGATAGTCTCATTGGAAACACTGACGACCAAGTAAGTTAGAGAGGAAGCTGGGAGTGGACGGATGGTGGTTGAGGGGGGGGGGTGGAGAGGCGTTAGATTATAAAATTAATATTATGTGTGTGCACAAGTTCCTGACGGCTGGGTTTTGCCGGGGGGTTGCAAGTGAGAACAAGCGTATTCTTCAGGCTTTTGGGTGAATTCACACGACACTGCATTGTCGCGCTTTGTGAGCTTTCAGACAGTTAAACATGATCTTGACCTCCTTCACTTTAAACACAAAAATGTCCTTGCTCTTGTCATAGTCTTCGTCTGTGTTGCTGTCGTCGTCAGTGCGGTCACTTTGATTCGTGTCTTTGACAGTTGGCAGCTAATCGGAGAAGTCGTGATTGTCAAAATGGGAATGAAAAGAATTCTGAGCGGGAGGTAGGGAAAATTGTGAAATAGCATAGTGAAACAAGAAAACAGACCCAGTTTTAAGGCTACATGAGACCACACCCACACAAAGAAGATCTGCATTTGTTGCACGGCTGAAAGGTATGACGTTACTTGTGACGAGAGAGAGAGAGAGAGAGAGAGAGAGAGAGAGAGAGAGAGAGAGAGAGAAAGAGAGAAGAGAAGAGAGAGGGGGGGAGACGAACGGGAGGAAATTGTCTCATTTGCATACTGGCAACCGTGCGATCAGTGGAAATTTACCTAGTGAGTGCAGAGCCCTTGTGAAGCGAGAGAATGAA
>NW_004797275.1:2478412-2483411 GCF_000002075.1 Aplysia californica
TTCATTCTCTCGCTTCACAAGGGCTCTGCACTCACTAGGTAAATTTCCACTGATCGCACGGTTGCCAGTATGCAAATGAGACAATTTCCTCCCGTTCGTCTCCCCCCCTCTCTCTTCTCTTCTCTCTTTCTCTCTCTCTCTCTCTCTCTCTCTCTCTCTCTCTCTCTCTCTCTCTCTTTCAATTTCTCTTTCTCTCTGTCGCTCTCTCTCTTTCTCTCTAATTTTTATTCACTAGATGAAGGGGGTGGCGAGAGGGAAAGAAAGAGAGAGGGGGGGAGAGAGCGAGAGAGCGAGAGAGCGAGAGAGCGAGAGAGCGAGAGAGCGAGAGAGAGGGGGGTACAGAAGACTATCGACGCTATAGTATTGTGTTTGTTCCAGTTCTAAACACGAAACAACTGTCTTGGTTGGAGATTCGTAAGTAAGTCGATGTGTTCTTTGTTGACGCCTGAGTTCTTGTTAAAAATAGGAATACACTGTCCATCATTTGAGAAAATAAGGAGGTTTGATCCCCCACCCTATCCCCACCCCCTTTTTCCTCTGCACTCTTCTCTTTTTTTTTTAAACTAAGTTAACTTTGGAGAGAAAGAAAAATTAAATGCTCCACACAGATGTTGCAGGTGGTTGGCAAGTGCTCTGGTGTGATTATTGCTCCCTCTCTCCTATCAAACATCTAGCGGGGTTATCATTCCTCCTTCTTTTTTGTGTTTGTTACTCTCGTGTAACACCTATCTTTGGCACTTATATGATCTAATTGTGGTGCAAGTTCCGTAAAACGCCCAGGGTCTAACTGAGCCCTATATTCGGAACCTTCTTGATCTGCTACGCACATTCTGCGGTTTCCACTCTGAGTGCAGTCATTATGTGGGCCGATGCGACGTCACACACGAAAGTAATGGGGGAGGGCACAAGTGGACTTAACCTGACTGAACGAAAATGTTCTATACAAATTTGGTAACCCTCTATCGGAGATCTCATCGTCGAACTCCTGACAGAAGACAAAGATTAGGGACGACAAAATGGGTCTGTAGTCTGTCCTGAGGTGCAAAAATCCTGTCCTCCCAAACGAAAGTCGTGACAGTTATAGTATTACTGGTCATTACGTTCTATTTCAGGGAGCACAATATCGTGTGTAAAACAAGCTATTTTGAAGATTGTTCTCAAAGGAACGTAATTTAAGAAACAAAACAAAATCTGTTTTCCAGTTATAGTTTCCTTGTCTCTCCCCGTCACCAATCTTTTCAGGCTCTCTAAAACCGAAGGGTTATTCTTGGTCCATCCTTGTCTTTTATGCCTGCTATTTTTTTTTCTCGAAAAACAAGATGTTCACGGCCTTCATACCGATTCAAATGTCACAAAATCTGAGTTTGTCTCTCCCTGGTTGTTTAAATTAATAAGGGACCCAATGGGCTTTTTTCAAAAGTTGGTTGTTTAACGCTATCCGTACGTCGTGTTTTACTATCATATCCATATGTGGGGAACTCTGTGCCACCTCTTTCCAAAGAGGGAATTTACTCGTCAATCCCATTCGTACGCTTTGCATAGCAGTCTGTCAAAATGATTTTTTGAGAAATACTGAAAGTTTCAAAGAGATCTTTGTACTAGAAGTATTCTAAAATGTGAAAAATGCAACCTCGGGGGTACAAAATGACACCAGTGCGCACGGATGGGGTTCAGCTCTTATCAGTGTTTAAAGGGGGCGTGATACCCATACCTAGCCACGCCCCAAACGGCATTTGTAGTGAAATGATTAAGCTCTTTGATTTGCTTTCAAAAGTAAGCGAGTTCAATTTCAACATGTGGAGTGTGTTTCTTTAATTCCCTCTGTCTTTCTGTTGGGATGTTTCCAATATAGCCTTTGTTCGCCCTGACTTGCTGGGTCAAAAAAGCATTTCTCTTAAATTACCTAAATTTTGCCGATGGGCGAATAAAACATTTCAATGATCAGCGGAGAGAGCTTTATAAATTTGACTTGGTGAATTTTACAGCAAAGACACACAAAAAACTGTTAAAGAGACAAATTGTATCCACTACTTGCTTAAGTTAGATACTCGTAGTGAGAATTTCAACAAAACAACTAAAAGTTACTTGTCTACACATTATGTTCACGCGTAGTAGAGTATCCTGGTATTGGTTTAAGAACCCTTCTAACGCAAGAATTGTTATAGAGTCTGCCTAAGTTATTTCAGATAAATTTATAAGGACGTAAAATATTCGCATTCGAATTAATCAGATGCGTGATCCTGGAATATACGTCCATCTCCGATTGGAATTGTATTCACAAAGCTTCATTGCAGCAGGAGATGCAGCTTTTCTAACTGTGGAAACACCACTTCATCATCATCATCAAAGCCTTTCACCCCTGGCAGGGTATAGGCCACATACAAGCTCCTTCCAGTTTTTTTTCTGTCCTGGGCCATCCTTCCAAGCTCTTTCCAAGTGAGCTTCATCTCTTTCATGTCCCTTTCCACGCATCTCCTCCATGTTTCCCGTGGCCTACCCCTGCTTCGTGCTCCGTGTGGGTTCCACTGCAGGAAGCACCACACTTTAACATTAATTTATGGTAAGAGATTAACGACTGATTCTATATTGTTTATTTTAATTGCTCAGTGCCCACACCAACATAATTTAATTGGTATAGGAGGTAAACTGATTCACACTTTCCTACATTGTGTCAATGGGGACGTATAAAACACCTACATTTAGAAAACAGACCATTTCTACCAAGATGAACCCAAGCTGTAAGATACTATATCCCAAAATGATGACCCGATACTCTAAATCTCTAAGCGGGAATCGCATCCCAAATCTTTTGCCGTAGAGGCAAAAGAAACTAATTATCACACCACAGACACCAGTTCGATACAACTCCTATGCAGTTCTAAAAGCTCCTGCCTCTCCTGTTCATGGCTGATCCAGGGGTAGTTTAATCAAACCCATTTTGAGCTAGCCCGCCCTACAAATTTGTCAAATAGCTTCCCCTCTGGAGAATTAAACCCATCTCGCTAGCGTGCAAGGCGATGAATCTGATCATCACACCACAAACACAGCGGTTCAGTCTTTTACAAATCCTGAACAACTCTCAAACCACCTGACTTTCTTATACCGCTCTCTTCTCTTAATCGATCCAGGTGCTGTTAAAACCTCATTTGGAGCCATCCCACCTATCAAGTGGTCATCTCTACTACGGAAGTGAGGCACCGGACACCACTGGCCCTATCTTTGCTCGGGGTCACTTGGTGATGGAGCGCCTCACATGCTGATCAATGCAGCGTATCCGGTCAGGCCATCGAGGGGGCGGAAGTGACCAGGCGTTTCCGGAGCAGAAGGTCTGTCCTAATCAGCTGTGCGGAGACTCCGGGGAGCCAGAATCTTGAGCGTTTTCGCCAGAGTTGGGCTGATACCGCGGCCGTCGTTATGTAGTCGATACCGAGCTCAGTGCCTTGTGTAACAATGATACTATAGCGCGGTCAGAAATTCATGGCGCAACCTATTGCCAACAGTGGCAGTGGGTGGACCAAAATGTTGGTGGGGCTTAGGTTGCTTCCAGTTCTTTACTACCAAATAGCAAGCAATAAGAATTAAACGGTGATGATTTTTCTTTACTCACGGTGAACCACGGCAGTTTGAGAAAGATTCAAACAAGAAGAGTTGCCTTTGTTTTCTATCTCTTTGTTCATAGTTAAATTCTTGTTGATGGTGAGGACGAAGCTGATTCACCTCCAAATTCCCTCTAATTAGTTTTCGTGTGCTGAAAAAGTTGCCTTACAAGTAGTTCGACCTGATTTATAACTGTTAAATCTCATCGGCACAAACACAAACATGCACACACAGCACTTCAAACATATTACTTCTATGAGCTGGATTAGGCCGTGGAGTCGAGAAAGCTGAACGCACCCAACAAATAACCAATGAGTGCATAGGTATCTGTGTCAGTGGGGGACAGTGTGTCGTAAACTTTCACCCTATTGTCAGGGCTTAGAGAGCGTGAGCCCTGGGTACAGTGGGGGGTTTTCCCAGTCTTCTACCTTTTTACAAGAAGAATTTCATTAAAGACCGGCTGTGGGAAAAGGGCTCATCTTTGCAGAGCCCTAAAGAAATTTGATTGGCTCCTGGGTTACTATAGTTGTAAGCGGTGACAACTGTGATTGGATAAGCGAGCAAGCCGCCAAGTTGATCACTCTGTGTTCATTGCGTGCGGTCATAACGGTTTTAGATGCTTATTTCATTATGGAGAAACTTTCATTTACTTTGGGATAGAGTTGGGGGTGGTGGGTGGGGAGGGGGTAGGGGCTCAAGCCCGTGAGCCCTTCACCACCCACCGCCACTGATTGCCAAATATTTCCTAATCTATCCAATATAGACTCTCCAGCTTTTGCAGGATGGTTTGTATTAATTTTTTTGTAAATACCTCTCAGCTGTATTCTAGAAAATTCCTTAATAAATTCTAATTTTTAAAAATCCAAGTGGTTGGTTTCTAAAGGTTTTAAAAGGTTTAAATCTGGGACATTATCGCTTTTAATTAAAAGCAAGCCCGTAATTTTGTTTTTCTAATCGTGACGCTATCTTTATTGAACACATTTTTTGAGAATCTTTAGTGCAAAATATGTGTTCACTATAAAATGAATTTCTTGTAGGCCTAAACAAGTATAGCCACCGCAAAATGTCATTAGTGAGCTTTGACGTAGGCCACATGCGTGTGCAAAATGTGTGTGAGAGACGGGAAGTGCTGTGAACAATCCCATTTTCCACGTGAAGGAGATTTATAATTAATATTAGTTTATATAATTTAATAAAGAACACTGTTTTCACCCAGCCCCAATTGTCGTTGGGAAATATATTTAGGTGAAGACAAATTGATACAAGCTACTCTGCAAAGTGTGGGTAGCTCTGATACCCCCGTTAAAGAGATATTTGAAGATAAGTTGTGTCTCGAAATTTTGACCGCACTAGAATAATTATAATGGATGATTATTATTATTATTATTATTATTATTATTAT
>NW_004797275.1:2484367-2491252 GCF_000002075.1 Aplysia californica
CAAGAAGAAGAAGAAGAAGAAGAAGAAGAAGAAGAAGAAGAAGAAGAAGAAGAAGAAGAAGAAGAAGAAGAAGAAGAAGAAGAAGAAGAAGAAGAAAGGTGGCAATAGTGGTGGGGATGAAGATGCTGATGGGTTATAAATGCTATCAGGCGTTGGAGAGCAAATGGGCTAGGCTTCTTTTGAATATTTTTTTATTTTGCTTGTTTGTTGTTTCTTTTTTTTCTGTTCCTGTTGTTATTAATGTAGGTGTATGTATGCCCTCATCGACATAATTTAGATCATGGGAGGTAGGTTTCTTACCCTGCCTGTCAGGGACAACCTAAGCTGAGAGTGATACAACATATCGGCCAAGAAGCGAGGTACACGATAAAATATTTCAATGCACTCAGCAATCGAACTCGGGTCTCCCACGTGCGACAGTAAAGCGCCTACTGCTACTTGACATAGGCCCTATAATATTTTTAAAATCTTTTGCAGCTCTGTGACAAAAATTCGAAAAACAAAAAAGTTAATAGACTGAGTCCCCAATGATGACGAGGAAAGTACGGTACTCCATACATTGCCACACATTAAATATACGTATACATTTTAGGCAGTCTGAAAAGTACTCGGCTTTGTTGAATATTCGGTATCGTCGGGCGACCAATTATTATTGTTCGAACATCGAGGAATAAAGGGGGCCGACGTGAATCGAAAAGGGAATAAGGAGCAACGTTATTGTCAACAGCCTGTTTGCTGGTTGTGTGCCTCATGAGACGCACGTGGGCAAGAATTTGTATTGTTCATTAAATATTCTTTCGTTCGCTCATAAATAAACAGCACATGGGAAAAACGAGGTTTTTATCACATCCGACTCGTGACATTTTCTGACAAAACGAGTTATATCCAAGAATGCGGAAAAGGTAGGAAAGGGCGACAGGTGGAGGGGAAGGGGAGAGGAGGGTACGGCTCAGTCACGATTCTGTACGCAGTTGTTTTTTTTAATTTAATTAATCTAATGCTTTAATTAATTGAAGCAGTGCAGAATTATTGGTAGCATGGTTTGTGATGATCAATAAGGTTTTAAAGCAGGTTTTAAACGTAACGCTCGCATTTTCAAATGGAAAAAGCGGGAATTTTGAAAAGTGGAAATAAGACATTTTGTCATTTACCTCTTCTTTTGTTACTCCACACCGTAATCATGACGTCATATTTGCCGGTGTTATTCCTTTTTCATAAACTGTGGGTTTGAAAGTTCCTGGTTGTGTCAAAAAGGTGAAGCATCGTGGTGAAATCAGGCCCTCGTCAAAGTAATGAAGTCAAAGAAACCGACATTATCTAGCTGTTGGGCAATTTTTCGCTAATTTTTTATATTTTTTTTGGGGGGGGGGGGGCTCAACCATTTTATGTCCATTAAAAAAAACATTTCTTTATGGATTTTCTTGAAACACGTTGATAAAATGCACAAAAAGTAAATCCAACTTTGGCAGCCATTTTCTCGGTAATTTTAACTCTGTAATCAGGCCACTCAAACCTCCTTCAATCGCAAATATCTCGACTTCTACATAAGATAAATGACATTTTTGTTCATCGAAAGCAAGACAAATGAACAAGCTTTAAGATGATACCAATTAACTCCATAAGCCTAAAAATTTACGAGCGCCCGATTCCACCTCGTCGTAACACCTGGTTTTTATTCATTTGAATGACTCAAGGGAAAACAAGAGATTTTGAGCTAATTAGTTTCGAGTTGTGACATGGGTTTCAAAGTGTATACGCACCTCCTCTAGTCCACCTGTGTCCAGGGCTAACACCTGATGGGTCGCCCAATATCAAGCTTGGAAAATAAGCGATACTAAGGAAATGCGTGGGATGTCAAGCATTACATTTGTGTTGGGTTTTTTCTCAAAATGCCAAAAAGTGACATCCCTTTTTTTCTTTTTCTTTTTTTGTTTTGTTTTGTTTTGTTCTTGTGCCCTTCATTATGGATTGTTTTTTAAGAAAAACGAATCGTGCCAAAGGTTGTTGAAACTTTGAGATAAGATTTCAAGTCCTGGACCAGCTTTCAGCACTGTTCAATCGACCCTGTCCTAGACGACTTGACATTGTCGATGAGAAAAGCGGTAATCTTTTACACCTGGTCATCTTGGACAGTGGCATTATATATACTTAAAAATACAAAGGGGGTGGAAGGGGGGGGAGTAGTGGGAAGTCGCTTTTACAGGTGATTGTCCAGGACAGGTGGTCGTTAGAGCAGGTGCGGCTGTAGCGTACTCCTGCAACTCCAACACACCTTATATCAAATCTTGTCTAATGTATAAAATAATATAATAAACACTAAAAATGACCGACAAAAACAACAACAATCAAATCCATGTTTGAGCCGACATAAGCCTCTATATTTGAAGTAAAAGGCCAATACCAAAAGTTTTTCTTTTTAATTATATAATTATACCTGTTTTACACAGCAGGCAAATAGTATAACCTGTCGCGTTTATTAGATGCAACAAATTAAAGTAAGATCATTAGAAATGTAATGCAGAAGAAGGAAGTCACACCTTCATTAACTCCTGTCTAAATGTGGTTGATGACAGACGAGTCAGCAGGATAAACTATCGTAAACCCCTCGTTTCATTCAAACCATATAAAAGCAGTCGAACCTGCGCTAACGGCCTCCTGTATAAGACAATCGCCTGTACAAAAGACCATTTCCCATTTCGTGCCTTGCGTACTTTTTCCATTATAATGACAGTGTGTAAGCCTGTCCAATGCGGCCACTTTTCTCCTCGACAATGGGTGGCCGTCTTAAACACTTTCTACTGAACACGGCAGTAATGATTTCACTTTTGTGACATAATATTTGTAAATGTTTTGCTCCCATATCGACAATATTTCCACATGTATTATTATAGAAGATGCGGGTGCTTCGACCGTGCCTGTCAAATTTAGAGTTAATGTTTACACAAAATAAACAAGATATTATAATCATAGTATAAGTTAAACCAAATAACACGTACGTCGGTCCCAGCTATACCGAAAAAGAGATGATAAAAAAATAATCGAAAAGCCGAGAACTTAATTTTTATATAACAATATTGTTATCATTGTCACCCTTGTGATAAGACCAGCAAACTCACAAAATATGTTCCTTTTTTCTCCTAATTTGAAGAACCTTGATTAAATATCTATACTAGGTAAAAGACAAGTCTGAATGTTTACCAGAAATGCTCCTAAAAAGCTTAAAAATAAAGCGGAACATGCACAGCCCGCCGTCCACTAGGCTGCAGTGTCATGAAACCATTCTTTTAATAAATGTTTGCTTTTCGTATAAAATTCATTTACCGCCTGTCATATCATACGGATGGCGAGTTATGTACAATTAGAGGCACTCGTATTTGGCCCGGTTTACAATTTGCTACCTCAGAATTACAAAGTTCTATCTGACATTTTTGGCTGTTTTGAGTTACTAGAACCACGAGGTCAGAAACCAAATGTTTTTTCAGCTCTATTAAAATTGTAAAACATTCGGAGTCGTTATCAAGATGTTTAAAGAATTGCATTCGAAAAAGCTTGACATGCATGTACATAATATTGTATTTTGAAACTCAAAAATGTTTACGTCCCATTTCTCAAAACTAGGTATTGAGCAGATAGAACTTAGTAATTCTAAGACAGCGAATTGTCAACATTCAGGAAATGTTGATATTTATCTCCAGTAGAACCAAGTCATGAAAATAAAAAGAACCTTGAACCCCCCCCCCCCAAACAACCCAGGTTTAAAACTACGTGATATCAAAATGAACAATGGGCACGCCCAAAGCTTCTTTTTAAAATGAATGTAAACGGTCAACATCTCAAATGTGTACCCCAGGTATATGTAGAAGGTCCAGTAAGTTCCTTAAAAGAGGCTAGGGATGAAGCAGACCTGCTTTACCCTCAAATGTACATTGTTGCACTGATAAGACGAAGCTACCTGAAAAATGTGTTATTGAGCTTAGTTAGTTTTAGTTTTATTTGTTTGTTTGGTTGGTTTTGTTTGGTTGTTTTTTTTGTTCGATGTTTCGGGGTTATTTTGTTTGTTTGTTTGTGTGTTTTTGTTTGTTTGTTTGAATGTTGTTGGGTTTTTAGGGTTGTTTTTTTTTGGGGGGGGTTGTATGTTTGTTTTATGTTTTAAGTTTAATTATAGATCTTAATAGGTCAGGGGTTTTTTGGGGGTTGGTGGGGGGGGTGGGGGGAGGGGAAATTCCTTTCTTTTTTTTTGGTAAGTGTTTTACGCGCTCGCAATTGCATAAGGTCATAGGAGCACGAGGGATATATTAAACATTTTTAATTGGTAGGAAATTTTGAATTTTGTCCGGGTGGCGACCGAAGCCTGCTCTGATTGATTTTAGACCACCAAGGGATCTTCAACGTGCACAATTTGCACATGGGACCTCCGAGATGTTTCGCCCTAGTCCGAGAAGGCTAGGTGTAGATCTTTCCTACCAGAAGATCAGAGGTGTGGCTGAAAGACAGCAGTAAAAAGGAGCCAAGGAGTAGCAGGAGAAAGGCTGCAGAAAGAGTCAGAAGCCCAGAGGAGGGGGCAAAGGGGTAGGGGCAAAAAGTGGAGACGAAAGCAGACGACAGAACATTGGTAGAGAGCAGAAAAGAAGGTGAAAGAAGATAATTTTATAGATGACATTTTTTTTCGGTCACTACCCGGATTCTAACCCTGGACCTTTGAATGAAAGACGAACACCTTTACCTCTAGGCCACGAGAGCCCCCGGTCAAGGGTTTAAATACATTTTTTAAAACTCAAAGCAAGAGGAAACAAACCGCCTCAGAATGCAAGGAAACCGCCCTAACCTTGTAGAAAATCGAGTCGAAGTCAACTGAAACATAATAACAACACATTCCCTGATCTATTTGAACGAACGTGTCTCATTTTTCGCGCCCTTCCGGTACCATTTGTGAAATTACTGTCATGTTGAAATCACGCAAAATGAAGTCGTTAGAGAAGGGGGTGAATGAGGGCGGGGGGGGGAGAGCTGCATTCATATCTAGAAACCTTGAGACTGTTCAATCTTCTTGTGATGAAAGATGAATTATGAGAACTAACGTCACATCCGCTGAGTGAAGTTTAGCATTGTTCACAGCCCACAGGATCAACCAAAGCCAGAAATTGCTTCTTTGTTATCAGATATGAAAATCAATTTCAACTGGTAAATTGCATTTAATCCACTGATATCGTCAGCATGAGATTGAGATTGCGTTTGCTAGATGAATTTATACTTGTAATTAGATAGAACGTCACAAAAAATTTTATTTGTTGTTTTGTTTTCTTTTACCTCAACTATTTTCAATAAATGTCGAGGGTAAACTGTTGTTGTTATTTCTATCAAAAAACAATTTCCATTTGTTTCCTTTTCTTTTTTATCTGAACGTAGAAAAGAATCAGATGTTGTTTCCTTATGCTGCTCTTATGCAGGAGAAACTTTTCATATCTTTTCTTACTATATATACATGTAACTAGATCTATTTGTAATGTAAACTTGTCTTCTTTTGTTGTTTGTTGTTGTTGTGGCTGTTCTTTAAAAGGGGGTGGGGGCGGCCTGTATAGTATGTTATTTATGGATGCCCCATTTTCTGCCATGGAAAAAATGTTAAGTCTCTATAAATAAGGTAATAGGGCCCAAAGTGCATTTAAAAAATTGTACATAGAGCCGACGAGCCATTGGCTGTTAATATTTCATGCTCAGTTGACACAATTTATATTATTTGGGAGGTGTGCTGCAATGACCCTGTCTGTCAGGGCCAATCTGGCCTGAGAGGCGCACAGCGTCCCAGCAGAAAGATGTGGGTGGTTGGTGGGAGCTCTGGTGTTTTTTGTTCCTTATTTCCTATGGAACGTCTACCGCCTTTTTCTGTCCCTCTTTTCTGTGTTTGTTACTTTCTTGTAACACCTCTATTCTTCAACACTGATATGACCTTAATGAGTTGCACGTGCTGTAAAACCCTTCCATATTCTGGAATCGATTGCACGACATCGACGTCTGAGACGTAACGGTTTTGCGCTTTGCCATCCTTTTTTTAATCGAGCATGCCCGTCGTTCCGTTTCTTTCTCGTTTTGGTTTCTTGGGCAATAAATAATCCACCACCCGCTTGCTGTGCCTGTCGCAGCTTCGGCGGAGTCACGTAACCAGGACGTTTCATGGCGACCCGGGGTAGTTTTCATGGCTATTGTAGCGGTCATGTGAATAAAACCCACGCGTACATCTTCCAAACCCAGCAATTCCCTATTTTCTCCGTTTGCGCCTCCCACGACGATGGGTGAGAGGTTGGACTTTGGGAAGCAAACAATCAGATGGTTTGGACATCTGACACGTAAGGCACTTCCCCTACTTGCCAGTAAAGCGTACTACAAAAGAATATTAGGGTACAAGGCAAGGGGAAGACCCAGGAAGACCTGGATCGAGGGTGTGAAGGATACCCCGAAGACCCCAACATCCCACCTAGCTAGGCTTTCCAGCTTGCCAGGGACCGAAAGCTCCTTCTCCCCTCGGCGCCCTGGAAGGTACAAGAGGAAGGAAAAAGGAAAAGGGTATACCTGGGACGTTGCCTTTCAGGCCGGGTTGACCTGTGCAGGCAGGGTCGAAGCAGACCATCTCTTAAATGATCGTAATAGTGTCGATGGGTGTGTAAACTTCTACAGTTACAATTTGCAAAGTTTGCACTCAAGCTGGTACATGGCCGATATGTGGAATAAAGACATTTAATAATGGACAAGGAATACGTCCCCAGAAAAGTTCATTTGCTACTTTCGCCACCATGAAGGAGAATATGAAGAAATCGTTCAAATAATAAATAAACAAAAACAAAAGACAAAACGTGCAAAGTACAGTATTTAAAGTATATATACATATAT
>NW_004797275.1:2492705-2493853 GCF_000002075.1 Aplysia californica
TACACACACACACACATACACACACACGCACACACACACACACACACACACACACACACACGCACGCACGCACGCACACACACACATACACACATGTACGTTTTCACCACATCGATCAGTGATGTTATTCATGTAGTCACGTAATAAGAAGCGATCACCAACTCTTAAGAAAACAAAAAGAAACTTTTATTTCAAAAGTTCTTCCCATTTTTTCGCCTGAATTCCGAAGCACGAAATATTGTCCTTGGTCGGAACTTTAAAAAGTCGAGTCTCAATGTCAACAGTATCGATTACACCCTCGAATAGTATTGGGCGACACTCAGTACCAACCCAACGTCAAATTGTTGAGTACTTACTAGCTATATCGGGTACACCAAGGCCCCATTGGAAATATGCATCAATACCATCTCGAGTGGGTGGTCATTCTTTTGCACCCGTATGACGTCATTGGCCCATTTACCGACTTCCCATGTGCTTTTGCAACATGCAATAAGGCGTGAAATAGAAGTATGACCTTGAAGGGTAGAAAACTCACCCTTTTCTATAACTGGATAACTTCATGGTATTTTTGGACTTGACACTCAGTGAGACAAAAATGGGTAAAAGTATTCCAAAAAAACCTGCTGTCTCCCGTTTCTGTAACACAATGCTGTGACTCCATTCTGGCTCCATCGGTAACGCGGATGTTCACAATAGGCCAAAGGCTATAAATAGGAGCAATACACTGTTCTTTGTTTCTAATTCTACAAAGAAATACTGGAATTTATTAAATGAGGAGTACGTCTGTCTATATGTGAGACATCGTGATGAAATCAGGAGCTTGTCCAAATGATTAAATCGATTAGACCGACGTTTTCCGACCTGTTTGGCAATTTTTTAAATTGAAAATTTCTTCTTTTTTTGTGGGGGGGGGGGCTCATCACCCGGTACATCCATTAGAAAACACATTTCTGTGTGAAATTCGCTGTAACATGTTGACAAAAGGGACAAAAAATGTAAATGCGCAATGTCCAAGGACACTTAAGCTTTAGAAGTCAACAAAATTAGTCAGTCATTTTTTCGTGAGTGAGTGAGTGAGTGAGTGAGTGAGTGAGTGAGTGAGTGAGTGAGTGAGTGAGTGAGTGAGTGAGTGAGTGAGTGAGTGAGTG
>NW_004797275.1:2495572-2500572 GCF_000002075.1 Aplysia californica
ATATATATAACTTGACAGGAAGTCCATCACGGCTTCTGGAATTCCCCAAGCAAACGAAAGATCTGACCTCGAAATGTCTAGTAGTACATGTATTCAGATCGGAAGTTTTTATCACACGTATCAAATGGTCACCAAGAAAATTAAGTACCGGGTATGTTTGATTTCAGAGGAATTGGTCTACTAGTCAAAACGGTAGTTTACCCTTCCTTTAGGACTTTAGGAAAACCTGCCCACCCTTTAAAAAATGGTGAAATTGAAAAGGTTTAACAACAGTGTTTGGTTATTTAAGAGGTGGGACCTCCGGATTTAACGTCCATCTCCGAGCCAAGTGGGAAATTCGTGTAAAGTGCCTTTCAAAAAGACACAACGTCGGGCCGAGCTGAGTCTCAAATTCCCGAACCCGCAATCTCACGATTACGAGTCCGGCAGCCTAACCTCTAGGCTACCAACGCCACCCTCTCTCAGAGGTATCGAATATATCAAATACTTTTACTTCTACTTTTTCTTTTCCATCCTCTGTAGCCGTTAAGTGTCGAGGGGAGATCCAGTTTTCTATGGTAGGCGAGCTCCACAGCTCTTTCAGTTGTGATGTTATGTTTTCTTATGGTTTCCTTGACACCCTCGATCCCTCTTCCTTTATAACCTGAGTGCGTGGTGTTGTAGGCTCTCGAGGCTGGCTGGTCAGGTGACATGCGTAATAGATGGCAAACCATTTTATCCTCTGTCTTTCTATGTAACGTAGGCAGGACTCCGTGCCGATAGCTATTCTTACTTCTTCAATTCTCTGCCTGTCTCGGCTTTTGATGTTAAGGGTTTTGAGGAGACATTTCATTTCGCATGCGGGGATTTTGCTTTTCTGGGTTTTGCTTAAAGTTCAGGTTTGGCACTGATAACATAATGTTGGTATAAATATTGAGGTGATAAGCTGTCTCTTTGTGCCCTTGGAGATGTTTGGATGAGATAGGAGGGGAGCAAGCGTTGGCTTTTTGAGCTCGCATTTCTATTTCTCTGTCTATGGGTCCGTTTTCAGGAAAGGTGCTGCCAAGATATTTAAACCATTTCACCTATTTCAATGTTCAGGGGACTATGGTTTCGCCTCACTTTCTGTTTTTGATAATATGCTTGTTTTCATGTTGAATTTCTCACTGCTGTTTTTGAGTTCGGTAGTGTGATTTTGGAGGCTTTGTTGGTCATGATGAATAAGACATAGTTCGTCTGCGAACAGAAAGTCATTTAGGCTTTCTGGGCTTTGGTTTGTGTCTTGCGTTATTGTGTCCATATATATTATAAACTGGAGGGGAGATAGAACGCATCCCTGTTGTACTCCAGATCTTACTTTGAACCAGTCTGTATTGCCTTCCTTCGTTCTTACTGAGCTTCTACTATTGGTATATAGAGCTGTGGTATTATCTAAGATTTGTCCTCTGAGGCCATACTTTTCGAGTGTCTTCCAGGGTTTTGCAAAGTTTACTCTGTCAAAAGCCTTCTCCTGGTCTATAAAGACGATGTTAGATTCTTTGTTGTGTACGATTGTTTTCTCGCATGTCTGTCGAAATGCGAATACAGCATCCGTGCATCCTCTTCACTACTGATAAAAGATTGCATTTGTATAGCGCCTATCCCTCTCGACGTGTGCTTCACAATCCTTAATACAATTGCCCCAGAAGACCCTAGAACACCCAGAAACCCGTTCAGCTTCCTGGAAGCATACAGTACAAGTAGCTGATTAAGGGCTCAAACACTTGTAAACTGACAAGATCATTTGCTGTCTATAGCCGCGTACCCAATCCCACCTGGGTGAAGTGATGAAAATTCATGTAAAGTGCCTTTTCCAAGGGCACAAGGTCGATCTGACCCTCTTCAGTTACGAAAAACCTGTGTCAGAATCACTTTATAGGCACAACTTTGCCCACTCTTTGAGACGAAGCGGAGGCATAAAATATCTTCGTTCAGCGGCAGACCAAAGGCAACAATAATGTGACTTTTTCTAACCATTATACACAAATCAGAAACACGAATTCGCCTATTTCATAGTATTAATGCTGTTAACTGCCTTTTAAATTTTCAAACAAAGAGAACATAACTGAAAAATCAATATGAATAAAAAAGAAGCTGTGCTCTTTTTTTAAAGTGTGCCCAAAACAGGGCGTCTTTACAAGTTGTCGAGACATCGGAATGTTCATCCTAGACGAGTTGATGATGTGTGGTACGCCTTGACGTGTCCCTTTGCTGTAACTGACTTTACTTAGCTTGTCTTTGTCTGATGTTTGTTTTATTTATTTGTTTGTTTGTTTATTTGTTCGCTTATTTTTGTTTGTTGTAGTTTTTGTCTTTTTTAAAATCCTTTTTCCTCTTTCTGTCAGAATTTAGAATGTAAATCTTTTAACGCCCCATCTACAAATTTTAGATCATTTAGGAGACGGGCTTAAACCATGATATCTGCCATGGCCAACTCAGGTTGAGAGGTACGTAATACCCCAACAGACAGGCCTAGTTACTCGATAACAGTTTCCCCCATACGAAAATCGAACGCAGGTCTTCTGCGAGAGACAGCATGGCATCTAACCATGACACCACAAATGTCAGTTACTCGTGCTGTAAAGGCACGTATGTTTTCGTTGAATGAGGGCGCACCAGTAGCTCATTTAGTTTAGTACAAATAGGAAGGAATTGCTGACTGCCTTTAAATAATCCAGTCGGGAAAATGGCAGCAGTATGTCAATGATGTGTTTCCATCTCTTCGAAAGACAAAGACTTTGAATAATGCGAATGACGCTGGGTCAATTCCTCAACAATGCTTTTCTAAAACCGTATTTGTTTTTTAAAGTTGTCGAGGCTGTCATCTCATTTAATCGTGTCCTTTCTTAGATAGACATACAGTACCGGGTACACCTGGGTGACTATAGAATCACGACACGGCCATTTATCAAGTAAACATAGTTCCTCTTTAAGCATTTCTGTAACATATTTAATCACCTTAGCTTCATTTATTTATTTTTCACAATTCAAAAACATTGTTATAAATATACATGTATAAATTAAAGCTCCTTATCCCAAAACAGTTCTCCAGAGGCAGAGCTGGTTCAATAATGACTTCTACTTTAAAATTTATTCATTTTTATTTGAAAGGTGTAGGAAAACTTTTGTAAGTATATTTGAAAATGTGTTTATTATCATTATCAGATAGTGTATATGAACTGTAACAAAACTAAAAAGAGGATATATATATATATTTCAGTGGGTCTTTTCCAATAGCCGTGGTTAGGACAATGGTGGCCAAAGTCACCCCAGTCCTCATGAGCCAAATTGGGGGGACTTTGTCATTTGCAACGTTACTGTGTTCCATTCTCCAAGAAAAGAATCAAATGCTTATTACGAGCAACGAATGTTCACCATATCTTTAAAAGGATCTATGGTACTGTACTCGAGGCAAAACAATAATTTCCAAATCTTGGGTTTCTGTTAGGTCTGTCTTTTATGACTTTATTTACTGTATCTATTGTCCCAAAGTGACGATTTAAGAGATGTAGTCAGGCTTTGATTAAGGTATACCGGCATTGACCTGCGGAGAACTCTCAGTTAATCTAAGTTGCATCCTGTCCCTAGTCACTGAAAGGGCCTTGGTAGACCATTTTTTGCAGTGTCTGAATGAGACTTCTCATGTAACACAATGAAGTGTAAGCGGAATAACATATCTTATGTTTGCCTTCCTCCAAACGCCATGTATTTTTGTCAGCCTGTCGATGTGGCATAATTCCGATCCATTAGGAAGAAGTGGAAGGACATTCTGACTGCTTTGAAACAAGTCAGTCGGGAAAATGACAGCATTATCCCAGTGTGGTGTTTCCATCTCTGCTGAAAATACATGTAGAAAGACTTTGAATGAGCTGCCAAATCAGAGCCAAAACCTCTTAGCTAGTTTCAGGAATTGTCAGTTTGACCCACAACCGGTCTTGAATCGGCTGCCAGACTAAAAACATCAACAGAAATCGCCCATGAAGCAGAGGAAGTCCACAAGTCTGTTTCTGACGTTTTGTCAACCTGTCGAAGAGCATGCATAATGGCGACGACAATGCAGGACCTGCCAAGAGTGTACGGCGTAAGCGAGTAGATGGCTAGTAGTAGATGTCGTCCAGGCCGAAATGTTGGGTCTCGAAGAAAAGTAGGGGCCTTCAACTTCAGAGGCTAGTGAACATGAAAACAACCCTGATGAGGAGCCTGAGGTACTAGAAGTGTCTTTAGCCCCTGACAAGAACAATTTGGACTCTTAAGTAAACCTAGATGTGATAAATTTGTTTGAAACCTTTCGTTGTTACATCAACTGGAACCTTCAGTTATTGTTTTGTTCGACAGCTTCAACTTCCTTTCGAATGTTCGTCCTATAATTTACCGTGCAATACACTTCATTATGTTTGCTACCCCCCCCCCCCCTTTCACCTCTTCCCTTTTGTTTTGGAATTAAGTTTGAATAACTTCTTTTCAGTTTTTAAAAAAACGCACCTTTTGTTAGAAAAACGTTCTGTTCACTTATACTCGTATAGCATGCAGTGAGATTGTATTTTTGTGCTAATAAATAAGGCTCTAACCATAGCAGAATTATTATACTTTGGTTTTGCAAATACATGTAATCATAAAAGTAGAACCACTTTAGTAATTTCAGTTGCCAATCTCACCCCATTTCAGGTTTTACTTTATTTTACAATAATATCATTGGCCACCATAAAAACGTCCCCATTATTAACAAAACATGAAATAAAGAATAAAAGAAAAACGTTTACTCAGTGCATACCATCCTTCCCCATGAACTCATCCAAAAACTTGTACTGTTTTATATTGTTTTAAAAGCAACCAAAGCAGGTTGCGTGAAAAGTGGTCAAAGTCATCCCAGTTCATGTGTTGAAATGAGCAGAACATCTACACCATACCATACGTGCATTTGGTAATTATTCCATCTCTCATACCCCCCCCCCCCCCCGAAAACATCCTCCCCCTCCCACCCC
>NW_004797275.1:2508072-2515273 GCF_000002075.1 Aplysia californica
ACATAATATCGCATCACATCAGGTTCTCTGCTTATTTTGTTACGCTGATTCTGAATATGAAGTCAGTTGTTAGCTTCGATAATTATTTTCAGAATGTGGCGTCCCAAGTTTAAATACTAAATGAGATATGGTTCGATCATTTTGACTTGTGTAACCTACACATGTGTTTGAGATTTGTTTTTATTTACAGTTCAATGATATCGTCTCAAATAATAAGAAGACTTTTGTTACTTCTGAGCCCGTTGGAGGAAAACAAGCTTCTCGTATATGGGATCAGCTCTATTCGATTCTTTGTCGTTGATTTCTAACGATGTGCTTCTCACTTTTCACCTTGAAAAACACCATTTTAAAAAGCTTCAGCAGCTGAATATTTTTAGATTGAAAACTGTTCAATAGTGTATTACGGAAGTATATTTTTGTGTTTGGAATTTACCGAAACAATGAACCCCCCCCCTCACACTCCTCAACTTGCAGGTGGTTTGACTGAGCTCTGGTGATTGAACATCCAGACAACGGGTGTACGTGCCTGGTCTAGCTGTATTCGATACTGTAAACGATTAGACCTAGGCAAACTGCAACGAAGAAATAAAGTAAATAAATACTAGGCGCTGTTCCTTGGTAACGATGACGTCAACAGTCGCCAGTATTCCCCGGCGCAGTCACACCGGGCAGAAACCGGAGGACAAACGTTTCAGGGGAGGTGATCGTGGTAAATGAAACTGTTTTATGCAATACTTTTGTTACATCCCTTGAAAAAAACCTGCAACGTTTGCGAGAATTTTTCATAACTCTCTCTCTCTCTCTCTCTCTCTCTCTCTCTCTCTCTCTCTCTCTCTCTCTGTGTGTGTGTGTGTGTGTGTGAGTGTGTGTCTGTCTGTCTGTCTGTTTCTCTCTCTCTCTCTCTCTCTCTCTCTCTCTCTCTCTTTCTTTCTCTCTCTCTCTCTCTTCAAACCCATATTATATAACGCAGTTTAACAGAGAAAAATAAAAACACTATACACGAAGCTGGGTAAAAAAAAAAATTTCAAATGTCTAGTTATGTGAAAATTCCTCATGTGATTTTCATAAGCACCGATATCCCTGAATTCAATTTTTCCTCAGTTTGTAAAAAAAAATGCATTTTTGTTAGATTATAGGTAGTATATAAATTTTCGGACAGCTAAGGTGATAGCTAAAACATCATCATCATCATCATCCAGTGCCAGATCTGCGACAGACATCGGCGATCATGATTTTCCATTCATTCCTTTGCTCGGATGCTCTCAGAAAAGCTACGTTTCCCTGATTTTTCCCTGTTACCCATTTGTTTAGGTTCCCTAAGTATGTTGTTCTGGGCCTACCCCTGCCTCGCTTGCCTTCAATTTTGCCAGTGAGAGCTAGATGTTCAAGACCCTTATGTCTATTCAGGTGTCCCAAAAACTGCATTTGTCGTTTCCTGATTGTTTTTAACATTGAGCGTCCCACGTGGGCTTCATCAAGCACTACCTCATTTGATTTCTTTTCCTTCCACGATACTCTTAGCAGTCTCCTAAGAAACCACATTTCTGTTGCCTCTATTTTATTTTCACTGTCTTTAGTGATTGTCCAGCATTCACAGCCATATAGAAGGGTTGACCAAACATAGCATTTCAGGACTTTCATTTTGGTGTTCATTGATGTGTTTCTATTTTTCAGGATTTGGCTCATTTTATTGAAACTAGCGTTAGCCATTGCAGTTCTCCTTTTTGTTTCTGCGGAAGATTTGGCATCAGATGTTATCATATATCCTAGATATTTAAACTGTTGGACTTGTTTGATCTTTTCACCTTTGCTAATGAGATTACAACTAGGATTTGCTGCTTTTTTTTGGATATTACCATGCATTCTGTTTTCTTTACATTCAACAATAATCCTTTATGTTCACTTTCTTTTACAACAGTATCTAGAAGCATTTGAAGGTCCTTTTCGGAGCCTACTATTAAAACCGTGTCATCTGCATACCTGTGGTTATTAATATTTTCTCCATTAACTTTGAGGCCTGGACATTCTTCTATGTTTCTAAGGATTGTTTCACTGTACATGTTAAAGAGGTCTAGTGACATAACACATCCTTGCCTCACTCCTCGCCTAATCTGCTTATATTCACTGTATTCTCCATTAATTCGTACAGCAGCGTTTTGGTCCCAGTACAAATTTCTGATAATTCTTAGATCTTTTCCATCTATGTCTAGCTTTTAGAGTATTTTAAATAGCTCATCATGTCTAACTTTATCGAACGCCTTTGAATAATCTATGAAGCATAAATACAGATCTTTCTGTGCTTCAATACATATTTCCATTAACATTTGTAAAGTGAATATAGCATTTCTGGTGCCCTTGTCAGGAACAAAGCCGAATTGCGTTTTAGATATCTCTGGTCTTACACTTCTTCTCAATCTTCCCATTATTACTCGCAACAATATTTTTGTAAAATGACTCATAAGGCTAATTGTTCTATACATATCACACTCAGTGGCACTTGGTGTCTTAGGTAAAGCTATAAAAACTGACTTCATCATATCTTCTGGGATCTCACCGCTGTCATAAATAGCATTTAGGAGCTTTGTTATTATTTCAGTGCCTAGTTCTTCGAGCGCGACAATCACTTCAACTGGAATATTATCTGGCCCTGTGGCTTTTCCTTGTTTCATTTTCCTAATGGCAGCTTGTACTTCTGCTTTCAGTATTGGAGGTCCATTTATTTCATTCTTTATTACCGGTTTTTCTCCTCTATTATCTTTGAAAAGTTATTCTATGTATTCTGACCATCTGTTTAAGACATCCCCGTTGTCCATTAAAATATCCCCTCCCTTTGATCTTGTATCCTGTATTTGAGCATCCTTTTATCCCACTTACTTCTTTGATTTTTACATCTATGGAGAAACGTTCTTTCATTTCTTGATTTGTCTTTAAAAGACCTATGTCAAATGTATGTTCATATTTTGACTATTTGAGTTTCTTTAGTCGTATCCGGATTTTACACACGACTGGTACATGATCACTATCACAGTCTGCTCCTGGCATTGATTTAGATGATTTTATTGTGTTTCTAAAACAGCTGAACATAAATACACATACACAGAGAGAGAGAGGGAGAGAGGGAGAGAGAGAGGGAGAGAGAGAGAGGGAGAGAGAGAGAGAGAGAGAGAGAGAGAGAGGGAGAGAGAGAGAGGGGGGGTGCGTATCTTAGAATCGAACTACCACAACAACAAAGACAGTCATAGGAATACGGATGGCAACAACAACAACAACAACAACTACTATTACAACAACAACAACAACAACAACAACAACAACAACAACAACAACAACTACAACGGTAAAACAGCAACTGTAACAACACAAGAACCGTAATATTTTTCTCAAGAACATTCTTCCTCGCCAGCCTTTTGACTTACATGTCTCTCTGTAAGCTCAAGTTGGCACCAACATGGAACATGTCCTCTGCATCCCTCAGAAAGGTTTTTGCTTGGCCCAAATGTAGCCCTCAGAAGCGCTTTTGTTCTATCTCCTCAGTAGCTCTCAGAAGGGCTTTTGTCCAGGCCCATCTTTAGCCAATATCCCTCAGAAAGGCTATGATATCCTATCTCCTCTGTAGCCCTCAAAAAGGCTTTTTTGTCCAAGCTCCTATGTAGCCTACAGTATTTGTCCCTGCTCCTCTGTAGCCTTGGAAGGGCTTTTGTTCAAGCCCCTCTGTAGCCCTCTGTAGCTCTCAGAAGGGCTTTTCTCTAGGCCCCATTTGTAGCTCCCAGAAGGGCTTTTGTCCTTGCTCCTCAGCAGTCCTCTGAAGGGCTTTTGTCATGGCACCTCTGTCAGCCCTCGGAGGGACTTTTTTATTCAAGGCCCTTTGACGCTCTCAAAATGGCTTTGTCCAAGCCCTCTGTAGCCATCAGAAGGGCTTTTGTCCTTACTCCTCTATCAGCCCTCAAAGGGACCCTTTTGTCCAAGCTACTCTGTTAGCCCCCTGAGGGGCTTTTATGCAAGCACCTCTGACGCCCCCCCTAGCCTTCTGTCCCCCTCAGAAGGGCTATTGTCAAAGCCCCTCTGTAGCCCCCTGAAGGTCTTTTGTCCTGGCTCCTCTGTTAGCCCTCAAAAAGGCTTTTGTCCAGGCCCCTATATAGTCCTTTGAAGGATTTTTGTCAGTAGCCCTCATTCTTTTGTCCAGGCCCATTTGTAGCCAGTAGACCTTGGAAGGGCTTTTCTGTAGGCCCCATTTGTAACCCTCTGAAGGACTTTTGTCTTCGCTCCTCTGTTAGCCCTCAGAAGGGCTTTTGTCTTCGCTCCTCTGTTAGGCCTAGCTCCCGGAAGGGCTTTTGTCTTCGCTGCTGTTAGCCCTCAGAAGGGCTTTTGTCTTCGCTCCTCTGTTACAAGTAGCCCTGCAGGTCTTTGGCTAACCCTATGAAGGGCTCTTCACCTCCCCCCACCCTGTTAACTCTTTACTTACCTCTTCTCCTTACCATCCGTGCACTTCGCACATTCTCTGAAGATCATGGAACGTTGGTCCTCAGAGTGCAGGAACCGAGACCTATTTATAACAACTATACGCGGACTTCAGAGAAAGCTTTTGGCGTACAAGTACAGAACTGGAAAAAAATGAATGCACTGTCGGGCACCATTCACTAGATTCTAATGAACAAAACAAACATGCACATATGCCTACTGCCTACACACACATTTAAAAGAAACACAGGGCGAGGAAATTATTAATTCGGAACATAATAATATTAATGTCTGGGCCCTAGACTTGCACTAGATCTATTAAGTAAGCATATAACTATGTAGTCAGGACTTACGATAGTCTATAAGTCAATTTTTTGGGGGAATATCAGACGACAACGATTACAAGCATGTAATCGTGAACGAGAACCGCTATCATGTTTCAGAAGGCTGAAAAGATAAGTACATCTATTGAACTTTTAAAAATTTATTTTTTATTTTAGTAAGTGTTTTATGACACTTACTAGCCTGCGTCCCCGTTGTATGAACGGGAAAATAAAGTTTTTAGGCAAAAATTAAGGTTGCGATGAAAATAAAAATGTCAATACTGCATTAAATTAATCAGATATTTGATTAAAACATTCGGTTCTATTCTATACCTGAAAAAAAAAGAATTTCCGAAAGTGAAACTCATCTAAGACTGGTGTATATCGTCCAAAACCTCTGGATATACAACATTCCTAGTTTGACTGTTGGGTGTCAAGATGTGAATAGTATCTTTATCTCCAGCTCGGGATGTGGCTACATACAACATTTCATATAAAAAATACTGTGCTTGTGAGATCTAGGCCAACTGTACGAAGAGACTGCCCCTGAGCTTTATTATTTGTAATGGCTAAGCATGGTCTGAGGGAAAATTGCTTAAAACCTTATCCAAATCTGGGATCTGGTGGCAGAGGTGGGTATGGGTCCACTTTATGTTTCCCATTCCCAGAGCAAATACTTTTTGTTTCTCCTTGAAACGTTGTAGCATTACAATTATTGCACACATTTGTCATTTGCCCAATAGAGCAGGTATTGTCAAGACTTAGATCAGCACCATTGTATGTAACGGCTGGTGGATTTCTACTGAGCGTATCAGTATCGGGTTGATCTTCGTTCCTTCTTCGTTTACTTCATATTCACCTTCTCCTTCGGTATTCTCAGTGTTCGCACCTGATCTAGATCTAGATCTACTGTGCCTTTGTCTCTTAGCCATAGGTGTCACTCGTCCTATGGCTTGCCGTTTGTGTGGCATAGTGATTCTATTCTCATCTAGACCTAGATAGATCTAACACACACACACACACACACACACACACACACACACACACACACACACACACACACACACACACACACACACACACACACACACACACATACACACCTACCTGATATACTGTCTTTATCTCTTAACTCTTAGCCACGGGGCCACAGCACAGCCCCTAAATCTAAATTAAAATCTATCACAGACTTAGCCTCAGCACAGGAGCCAATCATAATCAGACCTGCCGTTTGAAGACATAGTATCTCTAGATTTAGACCTAGATCTATCACAAAGATACATCGTCTAAGTCTAACTACCACAGAAAAGTAACTTTCTGTAAGCGATCCGCAACATCTGAACTGTAGGCGCCCAAAGAAGATTTTTTTATTTCTGACAGAAAAGCAATGTTTATACCATAGAAAACGAAATACGTCTTTAACACAGCATTGAAATGACGAACGGGAAAATCGTGAACGGCCGATAGTGTTTTCTATTTTATTTTATTTTTTAGGTGAATGAAAGCACTTACTGAATCGATAGAAACTTAGCTTGGTCTTTGAACTACCTTCAGAAGTTTTTTCATAGTTCCACGTTTCGTAGGCTTTTTTTCAGCTATAGAAAACAACCATTAACATGTACGCAATTATAGAAAGATAGATAGATAGATAGATAGATAGATAGATAGATAGATAGATAGATAGATAGATAGATAGATAGATAGATAGATAGATAGATAGATAAATGAGAGGTGTTACAATAGAGTAACAAACACAAACGAGAAGGAGGAGAGATGAGGACGATAGATGTTTCACTATACCGGAGTACCCACCAGCCACCCACTGTTTATCCCTTGTGACATAGTTCGTATGAAATCTTAAAGTTCAAGCTGTAATAATTAAGATTGTTATGCATTCAAACCGAGCAGTCTATCTTTTCTTCCCTATAACACTTCTCAAAATATTCACTGTAACAAATCTATCTATCAATCTATCCATCTATCTATCCATCTGTCTATCCATCTATCTATCCATCTATCTATACCCATCTATCTATCTATCTAAGGTTGGGACTTGTCTAAATAATACTGACGGAGGAGAAACACGCTGACCCAGGACTCAGAACAGGCATTTAAGATAGATAGTGTGAGGGGGAGTAGAACTAGAGAAGGAGAGAGAATGAGCAAGTAAAGGGTGAAAGGGGACGTGAAAAACTAGAAGCAGAGAAAGAGAGAGGAGCAGAATGGGTGAGTCAGAAAGAGGAGAACGGGGTTGTGTCAATGCACATTGGGAGTGGAGGAGGAAAGAGAGAGGGGACGTGAATGAAAATTATGAGAAAGTATTAGTGTGGAAGAGAATGAGGATTAAGTGGCATTGATCGTCTCAGTCGACACAACAATCTCTCTCTCTCTTTCTCTCTCTCTCTCTCTCTCTTTCTCTC
>NW_004797275.1:2517504-2518527 GCF_000002075.1 Aplysia californica
AGAGAGAGAGAGAGAGAGAGAGAGAGAGAGATTGAGATTGAGAGCAGCAGCAATAACCTGTCCTATGGTGCAACTACACCTGGCTATAGGAATGTTCTCGTACCATCAGCTCAGGGTTTTTACCTGTCCTTTCTTCTTTCTTCTTGGAAGAATTGAATAGTGTCGAGAGTTCTTCGTTATGTAAGAAGAAAATTTCGCAAATACGGTATAGTTATTACGCCGCTTTCAACACACTTCAATTTTCTTTCGGCGGGACCTCCCAATTCAGCTCACCGACTATATACTCAGCCAATCTAAAAATTCTTATTTTAATTCAGTCGGTAAATGGCCAATCCTACTCTTGGTCATAAAAATCAAAGAAGTTTGATTTTGAAGGTTACAGTCGAATAATTTAGTTAAATTCGGTCGTATTACGCAAAAATTGTAGCTTGTGCCCTCCCTCATGAAGAAAAAGATCTGCCTGACCCCGATTGAAGATCAAATACGACAACGCTAGGTACTGTATCAGGACGTCCTAAGTGGGAGGAAAGCTGTGGAATGTACTCAAAACAACCTTGTCAATTAATATGTTAAGGATCTGCGGCGATTAAGGTGATTTTATTATCAGTAAAGTTTATATCGTCGCGTTTATCATCCCGTTTCTGCTTCTTAAAAAAAGTTCTTTCTCATAACTATAGTGATTTATTGTGAACAAAATATAAGTGTGTGCCTTTTATATTATAATACATATAGTAGGCCTTTAACAAGTTCATCTTATAAAGACAAACCGAATGGCAGGAATAGAGTCGTCTTTCCTTGTCCTTTTTTCTTCTTTTTCTTTAAATCTAGCACCACAATGGTATCGTCGTGGGTGGTGTAGAAGTTAGGCCCTTGGCTATCGCACACGGGAGACCCAAGTTCGATTCCCGGGAGAGCAGAAAATCTTTATAGAGTTTCTCTGTCTTTCTGCTGGGATCTTGTTTCCCTCTCAGCTCTGGTTGGCCCCGACAGGAAGAGTCAGAAGCCCACATCCTAAAGGATCTA
>NW_004797275.1:2518833-2521736 GCF_000002075.1 Aplysia californica
GGGGGTTTGGGGGGGCTGATTTTTTTGGGTTTGTGTGTTTATTTGTTTGCCTGTTTGTTCAATTGTTTGTTTGTTCCAATGTTTGTTTGCTTTAATCGCACATTTCCTTCTCTTAGCTGCGACGTTGTATCCTTCTCAGCTTGGGTTGGCTTCTGCAGGCAGGTTGGAAGAATCCTGACTTCCAAAAAATAAAAATTGTGTGCATTAGTGTTAGAGTATAAAATATCTGCAAATGCTGTTATGATTGGGAAGATACTAAGTTTTGTGCTTTGAGTCGGCTTGACACCACTTGACAGATTTAAACATCGCGTTCATTTTACAACACGACTGCACCGTCGTAAACTAATTATTACATTAACCTCTTTGAGGACGGAGCGGACACATCGCTACCCTAGAATCACAACGTCTTATCTGCTCAGAATCTAGCTTTCATAAATTTGACGAAGTAAATTTTGAGTTTCACAACAAATCAAGCTTTCTCCACTACAATTTTGTTTTATATATCTTGATAACGATTTCAAATAATCTTACAATTTTGATAGATGAAACATTTGGTTTTTTACCTTAAGGTCTTAGTAACTCAAAACAGAAAAAACGTCTATTAGAACTTCTTAATTCTAAGGTGGACACACGTGTATGTCCAAGAGGAGACCAAATACCCAGTTATGTCACATCCGAACGCGCACACCAATCAGAAACACACATTTGTATACGTGTGTATTTCCTAGTATGTGTGTTGCTGTCTGTCTGTAACTCACTCCCCCCCCCCCCCCAACCAGAGCAGTGCTACTGACTAAAGGCCATTCCCAAAGCGGTATTAATGCCACGCTCATACTGTGCTGGAACAACATATGAAAAACTGCTGCTTTTTCTTTCCTCATCTTACTATCGTCATTTTCCCTCTACTTCTTTTGAATAGTAAAAGTAGACTTTGTGCTGTTGAGGCTAGGGAGGTGAACAGAGTAAGCCTGATTCCTCGTTTGGACTTCTCTGTTGACATCCACCACTTGGCGCCCATATGCAGTTGCGAGCGTCGTAAAACCTTACTAAAACTAAGCTAACTCTCTAGTGTTTTTCGAGGTTTAGATAAAGGAAACACATATGAACCATCAGCCTGAATAACGAAGTCATGCTTGATTTTTAAAGTGCCCTTAAACATCACGTCTTCAAGCTCTGTCGTTTGACCGCAGTGCGCGTCCCAAATGAATTAATCAGCGTTACTTTTCTCGATTACTGGAGGCTATACTCGACTACTCGAAGCTGTGCACTCTCAGGCCAAATTTAGGCATTAACCTCGTTATGTTTTCTACCGGCGCAGTGGACTGAAAAGGGGTGTCGAAGAAGTAGAAACAACCGAGTGTGCTCAATAGTATCTGTTTTACCAACAGCCACTGCATTTGTGCGGGGATGGGGGTGGGGAGAGGAGGGTGTGGTGTCGGCACTGTGCTCATCTCTCGTGCCAAAGGTGCCAAGTTTGAACTCGATCTATTGAGGCATGTCCAGTTTTTTCTTATTCTTTTACTTCTTTTGCTTTTTCTTTCTCCTCATCCCCTACCCCCTTACCCTTCTTCGTTTAATCTTCTCTCTTTTTCAGTTTAAAAAAAGACTATCTCTCCCACTCACTCACAAACTCAGTCAATCTATTTTTCTTCCACACCCTTGATCGTAGAATGGTAGAAAAATATGGGGTACCTAGACTTCTTACACGACGACGGAAAATATCAAAGGGCCCGTAAACATATTGTGCATGTAAAGAGATTCCTAGGTGGTGGAAAATCGTACAAGAGTAGGCCGAGGGCGCCACCTGGACAAAAATTCAGAATACAAAAAATTGCCTACCACAGGAGTAATAATATCACGCCTGTAAAATATCTAGACATCCCTTACACCTTCCTTGATTCCCAACGCCCATGTCTCTCCTTTGACGCATATCAAGATCTGAAGGGAGGGAAGTAGTACATGGGCAATCTACTTCCTTTATGCCAACCGACCAGTCAAACCTGTACCATGTGTACTACTTTAGAAGCGTCTGCCAATATACAAAAAGCCATACATACATGCATACATACAAGCACGCACATACGCACATACACACACACAAACACACACACTGTGTGACACACAGTCACACAAGCATTCACGCACATACACACACACAAACACACACACACACACACACACACACACACTCACACTCACACACACACGCGCGCGCGCGCGCGTACACACACTTTCACACTTAAATTCAAACACACACGTTCATACACATACAGGCATACATACAAACAGACAAATAGAGACCTCAAAACATATAAGCCAATGCACTGTTCCAGGTCGCGTTAAATCATCCTCCTTTGCCCACTTTAAAATCAGTACGGTCATCCGCGGCTCGGTCATTAAAGGGAATTCCAATTCTTTAATTAGTTTGATTTTTTTAATTTCTGATTTTCATTGAAAACCAAACGACACCAAACAGAATCATTTCACCCCCGCACGGCCTGTTGTGAACTCCATTATCATAAGTGCTGATCTCCGCGGCAAATAATTCCTTGAAAATAACAGAAGACCGAGCGATAATTTTGTGGCGACAAGTCTTTCGTTTCACCGGAAGTTAATCCGAACTTTTTACATCAGCTCGACTTCCGCCGAGAAGCTCCTCCGTCTGGAAAATTGCTTTAATGATTTTCGTAATTTGTCCAACATTGATGACGCGCGGCGTTTAAAGGCTTCCGCGTGTTTCTTAAATTCGAAGTTTGGGTAAAGGGGTCTTCTCACATGATGCTTTGGGGTTCTGTTTTCGGGTACACGAATAGTGTCATTATCCTGGACTCTCCCATCTCTCTTTAAATCTCTTTGTCTGACTGTCTGTCTGTCGGTCTACCGCTCTCTCTCTCTCTCTCTCT
>NW_004797275.1:2523028-2530913 GCF_000002075.1 Aplysia californica
CACACACACACACACACACACACACACACACACACACACACACACACACACGGGTTGTGGATAGTCAGCAAGAACACAGAAAGAAGTGGAGGCAGAGTAAGAAACAGAGAAAGGGAGGAGGGGGAGGAGAGGTGGTAAGGGAGGGACCTGAGGTGAAGATTCCAATTAGATATACAATTGAAAACATGTACCGAAAAACCTGGAACAAATTTATAACTACTGAGCCAAGAGATGTTCTAAGTTGAACCATACTTTTGGTGTCCAATAGAATTAGATTCTACGAACGGTTTAGTTTTCCTAAGGTTTTACGGCGCTCGCAACTGGATAAGGCCATATGTACGAACGATCGAATGTTAACTCTTAATTAACTCTGTAAAGGACACATATATTTTATTTGAAAATAATCAATAAATCCACTTGGGAAAAAAGGGAGCAAATTACGTTTTTCTGGTTACTGGTCTTTGTCACTCCTAATGTCATAAGTCACCCCAGTCCCCCAGTGTGTCGGATCATAATCAGACCAAAGACAGTGTCACGGAACATATATCATACATTAATTAGAAACACAGATTTAGATATTTCATAGTAATTATGTTGTAGTCTGTCTCTTTAAGCTTCATAATTAATTAGGTGCATTTCACTTTCCCATCGACTCAGTTTAGAGCATAAAGAAGCGAGCTTCTGGCCCTGCCTGTCAGGGCCAAACAGGGCCCTGAGGGATACAACATCCTAGCAGAGAGATTGAGATACGTATCCTAGATTAAAATTTCTCTCTATTGGAGGATCGAGCTCAAGTCTCCTGCATGTTACAGCCAAGGGCTTAACAGCTACATCACAGACACCAGTAGGCTTCAGATGAAGTAAACAGAATTGAAAATTCGGTATGAATAACGAAGTTATTATTCTTTTTGTTCAAAGTGCTCCAAAGCAGCGCGTCTTCTGGCAAATAAACAGACTGCACGTGCTCAAGGAGTAAAGGGTAGTGCGCCTCCATCGGGTCGTGAAAGGGGGGGGGGAGGGGACAGAAGAAAAAGAATCAGCTGAGAAGACACCGTGAGGATCTTCTACCCCAGCTTTAATCGGCCAGTTGATACTCTTAATCGGAAGTAAACTGTCATGAGTGGGTTGGCTGCGGGAAGCCATGTTGGTCGTCAGAGCCCGGGCAGAACACAGGCAGCCACTTCTGCTTGGCTGTCAGCGAGAGAGAAACCATAGAGCTATCTTTTCCTGCGATCCTCCTTGAAATGAACACAGAGTGGACAGTTTTGTATAAATTCTGCGGTGGCCTCCCTTCGAATAAAAGGGCTCGGTGTACGTCATTAGAAACGTTCGTCGAAAGAAATGCGACCTGATTCAATGAGACTTTCAGCGCTCACACGCCTGGGGCTGCTGCTTAAGTTTAAATAACTAATAAATAAGCCAAAATAATAAGTTACCAGATCGTCAAGTTAAACGAAATAAACTCACTACATTTAAATTGAAATCCACACGCGTAAGCGAAACTAAAGAGAAGTGGCACGTTATAATCAAATTGTACTTTTTATATTGTTTTAGAAAAGATATGAAAAACGTAAACATCATTTTGCCTTGGACTTATGAGTATCTAGTATTGTGTCCTGTTTTTAGAAAGTTGAAAACGCTAAGACTTTAAAGGACGACACTCGAGAGCGAAAGTCGATAACAATGTCTGTCTGCCAAAGCAACCCCAACGCCTTGATACAAGAGGAGGAGATTGCTGGTGAGTTAAGGTTTTCGTGGCAGACTAGAAAAGGTTTATTTATTTATGTATTTATTCATGAATTACGTATTACGTATTTTTTAATTTTTTTATTTATTTATTTATTCGCTCATTCGTTCAGTTATTTGTTAACTCATTTGATTTTTATTCATTAAATTTCTGTATGTATTTTTTTTCAAATAGCAAGCTTCTTCGCTTCTCGTACCTCTCTGCAATAAAGCACTCTGTCTCTTGTATTCTACTTGTCTTAGTTGTTTTGGTTCCAAGCCACTTTTCAATGTGTTGTTCCCATCTTCTGTTTTGTCTCCCCCTTCCTGTTTATCTTCTACCTATGCTTCTAGAATAGCATGTTTTTCAAGTTAATAACCGCGTTTGATTTGCTTAAAAAGTTGTTCAGTTTCACTGTCATAATGTTCTGGAGAGAAGTGTTGACTTTTCCATATCGTTTCTTCTTAGAACGTATTCGTTTTGTTATTTTCTACCTGTTCTAAGAGTCTTTTCATGACAGTCCATTTAGAAAGCTGTAATCATTACTTACTTTACTTTTACTTTTTCATCCACTGTTGCCGTTAACCGTCGAGGGGAGAAGCAGTTTTCTATGGTAGGCCAGCTCCCGCAGCTCTTTCAGTTGTGATGTTATGTTTTCTTAGGGTTTCTTTAACACCTTCGATCCACCTTTTGCGTGGCCTTCCTCTTCCTTTATAGTCTGAGTGCTTGGTGTTGTAAGCTCTCGAGGCTGGCTGGTCAGGTGACATGCGTAACAGGTGGCCAAACCATTTTATCCTCTGTCTTTCTATGTAATCATTATTGTATCTTTTTCCTTAATTGTTCATGCTTCACGTTCATTCTGCGCTGAGGAATAAAGTACGTCTTAAAAGTGTTATTTTTTTTTACCTTTGCATTGTCCTTTCTAGGAGGATGTTATGTTGCTGTGGTTTTTTAATCTTGATGCTGGGATTGCATTCTTCTTTTAAACTCTATGGTTGTCTTCTCGTTTGCTTCAATCCTGCTCCAAGATATCCAAACCTGCTTACTCTTTCTATTTAGTTCCCATCAATCAATTATGAATGTTTATTACAGGCTCATTTTTGTATTTCTTCGTGTCCATTATCTTAGTAATCTTTAGATGTAATCCTTTTCAATGTCTGTGTTCTTTGACTGATTTTCTTTAATTTCCTAGTCCTCTTATAATGTAATAGACAGGTAAGTAATTAATTCAGTGTTTAAGGCCATTTGCCAACATCACATAAAGCATACACATTTTACAGAAGAGATTCCGCTAAAAATGTTTTGTGCTGTACAACAAAGTTTCCAATACAAATAGTATATATTGTGCCTTTTCAAGGGTTAAACGTTTTAAGCATAGTTGATTTTTATCCCTGGGATAAGTTATGAGTAAAGTGAAATAAACATTTCATTCCTTGAGAGTTTGGCGTTGTTATAGCAAGCTTGTAAGAATTAATGGGTTATTTTGATATTTGCAGTTTTCAATGATACACAATACCACACACACTAGCGCTTGTGCCCTGGTGGTTAGGCCCTTCACTATCGCATGCAGGAGATTCCCGGGTGGGAAGAATTTCTGTCGAGTGACCCGGCCTTTTGCTCACCTGTTGAATCTGTTTCACCCTGAGTTGGCCTTGCCATGACAAGCAAGTTCGAAACTCGCTCCTAAATCATCTAAATTGTATAAATGGGGGCGTAAAATACTTCTATTTTAAACAATACATCTTTTTCCAAAGGTCCTCCGCCATCGTACCCCGCGGGGAGCAACAAGGAAGAAGGACAAACATCCCCACCGGTCAACCCTCGCCTCACAGCCATATGCCAGGTGAAACTCAACTTTTCTATCTCCTCGCTCCTCGGACTGCAGACCAACGACACAGAGGGTGAGTACACGCCTCTTCCAACCTGATAGGATTATCTAATACTGACATTTGGGACTCTGATGTTTTGCGAAATGAGGCAATTGGGAACTAAACTATTTTTTTTAATTGTGTGAAAAGTAGCACTGCTAAAAGTATTTTAGTCTCTTCAATCAAAGATTTACAATGAGGCTTTGGGAACTTTTTCTCCATGAAGGCAGCATTGTTAAAATCATTTTAGTCTCCTCAACCAACGATTTGCAAATGAGGCATTTGGAACTGTTTGGTCCTGTGGGCGGGGAGGGGGTCTTAAAAGGGCAGTAGTGTTAGAAGCAATTTAGCCTCCTCAACTAATAATTTGAAAAAATAAGGCGCCTAAAGATTTCCAGCTTTCGAAAAGCGCATACACCCAATTTTGATCGCTCTTGCGTCTTTTCTGGAACAGCTGGTCAGATCGAAGACACTAAGGAAGTGAGCATTAACACGCCCTCAACAGTTCCCAGCCAACCACAAACCACCTCTTCTGGAGCTGGCGACCAATCGCAGGCCGGCGATCTCGGGGATTCCCAAGATTTCAACCTGAACGTGAAATGCAAAAGGAACAGAACAACGTTTTCCACACGACAACTACAGGTCAGTGCCAGAGTAGGAGCGTCATTCCACTATTGCCCAAATCAGTTTCTGGGATTTCCAGATAAAGCCATTATTTTTCTCTTTCTTCTTTATTTGGGTGTAACGCCCATACCAATACCATATACGGTTATTTAAGAGGCAGGACCTCCAAATGGAACATCTATCTTCGATAGGGCCGAGCCAGATAGGTTGAAAGCCTTGAAAACTCCACAACACGACCCGAGTTCAAAAACGAATGATTTAGGATTCGAACCAGGGCATCCACTCCGTAGACCAGTTGAGCTAACGGATCGGCTAATGCTTTATTCAAATAGATATATCAATGGGGATTTTAAAGTATAGTTCCGTTCCGTTACAATGCTTCTTTCCCAGTTTTTAATTGAAAAAATAATGAGGGCCCGCGTATAGGCTCCGATTTGGGCGTTCTCTTTTTCTTCTTCTCAAAACTTTTTTAATGACCTAGGTGGTTGTTGTCTTTTTGGGGAGGGGGGCAGGGGGGTGCTTTTTTCATTGGGGGGTGGAGGATTGTTTGTTTATGACACTAACGAAAACTGCATCTTGACAGGTTTGTGGCGTGTGTGTGTGGCGAAAGGGGGGGGGGGGGGTTGTCATATATTCAAGTGTGTTGTATCCGACTTTGACTTTCCTTTAATGTAAGCGTCTCACGCCCCCATTGACACAGTTTAAATGGTTTAGGAGGCAGGCTGGGAGGGAAATAGCATCCCTGAAGAAAACTAAGATACTGGATAAAGATGTTCCCCCTCATAAGAATCGAACTCAGGTTGTTTTTGTTTTGTTTGGTTTTTTATGGTTTTTCTTTGCGTGAGACGACGAAGCCCCTGACAGCTACACCTCAGATGACAGTCTATTCTGACTGGTTATAGTATGAAGTATGTGTGTGTATGTTCTTGACTGGTTTAGGTCCTACCTGATTGGTCGTACACAATCTGTGGTTGTGCACGACTCTCTTTCGTCAATTTTTAAGCTAGACTTTGGAGTGCCTCAAGGTTCAGTATTGGGTCCAATCTTGTATACGTTATATACGCAGCCGCTTGGAGCTGTGATTAGAAAGCACAATATGAATTATCACATGTACGCTGACGATACACAGTTATATAAATCTGTTCCACCATCAGATGTTGAAACCTTGCTTACTACGATGGGTCTGTGTATTGATGACATCAAAAAGTGGATGGTTGATAATAAGCTCCAGCTTAATGAAAATAAAACTGAAATTCTGTTATGTAATCCAAAGAAAAGCCATATCCCCGTAGACATTAATCATATTTGTACTGAAAACGAAACACTGTATTTTACTAACAAAGCAAAAAATCTGGGAGTGTATTTTGATTCAAAATTGTCAATGGAACATCATATCAATTATTTATGTACCATTTTATTTTGTGAATTGCGTAGAATTGGTCATATGTCTATGTTTTTGAACGAACACTCGTTGAAAACGCTCGTGTCATCTTTCTTGTTTTCACGCATCGATTATTGCAATGCTTTACTAGCTAACTTACCAAATACCTCTCTTCACAAGTTACAACGTTTTCAAAATCATGCTGCTAGGCTTGTACTAAAGAAAAAGAAGAGGGGCCACATTACTCCCATGTTAAGAACGTTGCATTGGCTTCCCGTGTCAGCTAGAATGTCATATAAAATTGCAATATTATGTCATAAATGTGTCAATAACAAAGCTCCCTCATATCTTCGTGATCTCATCCAGATTTATGTTCCATCTAGATCACTAAGATCAGGCGACCAGTATCTTTTACGAGTTCCTAGAAAAGGCGGTAAAAAATTAGCCGAAAGATCGTTCGCCCACCTTGCTCCGTCAGTTTGGAACTCTCTTCCCCAACCCTTGAGACATACATCTGAGTCTAAATTTAAAAAATCTTTAAAGACACATTTAATGACATCCTTTTTAAGTCAGTAGATTCATATTCAATACAATGTTATGTAAATGTCTATGTATCCATTTATGTATTTTGTGAATTGTAGTGTACATATTATTTCATTCTCATTTCGTGACGATGTGTAATCGTGTGCGTGTGATAAGCAAGTAGATGTGTGTGTGCGTGTGTGTGTGTGTGTGTGTGTGTGTGTGTGTGTGTGTACGTGTGTGTGTGTATGTGTGTGTGTGAGTGTGTGTGTGTGTGTGTGTGTGTGTGTGTGTGTGTGTGTGTGTGTGTGTTTGGCATACATGTGTGCGTGTTATGTGTTCGTGAGTGTGTATGCGTGTGTTTGTGTGTGTGTATATGTATATGTGTGTGTGTTTGTGTGTATATGAGTGTGTGTGTGAGTGTGTGTGTGTGTGTCGCGCGCATGAATATTTTTCTTACATGCATTTATGTAAAGCGCCTAGAGCTGTGTTTACACGGGAGTGGGCGCTATAGAAATGATCTTCATTGTTATTATTATTATTATTATTATTATTATTATTATTATTATTATTATTATTATTATATATGCGTGTGTGTTTCTTTCTCACTTCCTTCCTATTTCGAATCTACCCCTTTTTCTGTCTCCCTTTCTTTCTCCTTTTCTCTTTCCACCCCACACCCTCTCGCTTTCTCTCTCTCTCTCGCTCTCTCTCTCTCTCTCTCGCTCTCTCTCTCTCTCTCTCTCTCTCTCTCTCTCTCTCTTTCTCTCTCTCTCTTTCTCTCTCTCTCTCTCTCTTTCTCTCTTTCTCTCTCTCTCTCTCTCTCTCTCTCTCTCTCTCTCTCTCTCTCACACACACACACACACACACACACACACACACATACACACTCTTTCTTCAACTCTCTCTATATTTCCCTCCCCCGCTCTCTCTATCTTTTCCTCCCCCATCCCTTTCCCTCTCCTGCCCCTTCTCCCTCGCTAGTGTAAATCTGATGAAAGACTCAGTATTTCCTTACAAGATTTGAACTTTGTCCTTTTAGGAACTGGAACGAACTTTCAGGAAGACCCACTACCCAGACATCTTTACGAGGGAGAAACTTGCCAATCGGGTCAAGCTCCCCGAGTCCAGAATTCAGGTGAGTGCAACACTTGTCACTGAGAAAGAAAGAAAGAAAGAAAGAAAGGAAGACAGAAAGAAAGAAAGAAAGAAAGAAAGAAAGAAAGAAAGAAAGAAAGAAAGAATGAAAGAAAGAAAGACAGAACGAAAGAAAGAAAGAAAAATAAAATAAAATGGTCGAAAGAAAGAAACAAAACAGAAAGATTGGGGGGAAAATAGAATGAAGGAATTAATAAATGACTCATTGAAAAAAAGGGAAGGAAGGAAGAAAGAAAAAAAAAAAAGCTGGCTGCACTGATTCAATTTGAAACAATATTGACAAGCACAATTAAGTGTTAACATAAGTCACCCAACCTATCGAGACAGGTATAAGTTGTTTGTTTGTTGTTGGGTGGTTGTTGTTGTTTTTTTTGTATGTTAATAATATTTATACGAATGTAAGATTGAAATACATGCGTATTATATAAACACATAGTCTGTCTGCTTGTCTGTCTGTATATTTGTCTGCCTGTCTTACTTTTTTCCAAAACTTAACGACTTTCCCTGTTTTAATGTGCTTCTCTTTACTCAGACTAACAATCAAACTAAACATACAATCATAAAAACCTAAAGATTCCCGGTCAGTTGTTATATTATAATATATAT
>NW_004797275.1:2532074-2535974 GCF_000002075.1 Aplysia californica
ATGTGTGTGTGTGTTGGGGTGGCTGGGTATTCTTGTGTATGCCTGTACAAAAAAGTCGTAATATTGTTAATAGTTTGTGCGTCTATGTCTAACGATGACTGTGTATCAAGCGTAGTTATATAATATAATATATGCGTATATGTGGGTACTTGGGAGCATAATTATTCTCATTTTCCTTCCCATTGTCCTTCTTCAGATTTAGCATTATTGTAATCAGTGTGTCCATAGTTCATAACAAGAAATTTAAATTCGACAAAACGTTTTAAAACTCATTATTGTAACTAAAAAATGTCATTTATCTTCTATTTTTACAGCCAACAGACCCGACATTGCCTGCTATGCATCGACATCTTCCCGCCATTTTGAACGTCCAGCATGCACTGCGGGCGGAAATGGTGAGGGCAATGCCATACCTGCATCCAGGAACCTCGTCTGCCAGCTCCCACTCCATGCCTGGTTCCTGAACTGTGGTTAGACGTGATGGCGTGTAGAGAGATATTCTTTCGCAGTGTAAATCCTCGACATGCATACTATGAAGGACCAACCGCTTAAAGGAAAAGGCAAAGTTTTGACATCTTCGGGAAAGACCGCAGATGATGATGACATATGTGAGACATTGTGGTGAAATCAGGCGCTGGTCAAAATCAAAGAAATCGGTGTTTTCCCTTCCATTTGATAATTTTCATAGATTGTTTTTGTTTTTAGACTCAACGCCTGTTAGGTCCTTTTAAAAACACATTTGTTGTCACCAAACGTTGGCGGCCATTTTCTCACTAAGTAAACCAATGAAACCAGGCAACTCCCACCTCCCCTAACCTCAAATATCTCGACTTCTATTTGAGATAGATAGGTATTTTGTTCACCGAAAGCAAGACAACTGAACAAGCTTTAAGATGATACCAATAACTCCACATGCCCAAAAATTTAGGTGCGCCTGATTCCACCGTGTCGTGACACATATTGAAATATTTCTTAAGGTGCGGGGTGTACACTTTTACTCGTATACAAAAGAGGAATTGGTACATATCATCTGCTTTTTTTTTACTTAGAAAACCTCAGAAATGTATGCACTAAACAACAGCCTATAATGTACATTCGGAAGGACAACTACGCAAAGAGTATAGACACCTTAATGTGGTGTTTGTCAGCGGCTGAAATCAGTTACGAGGTGACCGACAGATGAATAGTAAATGCATGTATGTGAAAGACATAATAGCTGCTTTACATTTATTTCTTTTTTGAAATTCTGCTGATTAGAATTTGTGTTGAATACAGAATAAAAATTCATTTTTGAGACGAACTTGTGCCATAAAAACTCTAGCTATACAAAGCATTTGCTTAGTCCTTTGTTAGACTTTCATGTCTGATATTATGTGGTACTATGCGAAGGCTAAAAAAATAGATTTTGACCAAAAGATCTAATCTTAAAGTGTTTGTTTGCATGAAAAATAACAAAATTCAAAGCCAAGTCGCATTGTTTTCGTACCTTATTTATAAAGTTTGCCATTGTTTGATGATAAATTTAGTCAATACTCTTGGTAGCTCCGGCGTCCCTAGTAACAGCTCCCGCAGTTTTGCGGTTAGACGCCCTGCTGTCGCACGCAGGAGACCAGAGTTCGATTCCCGAATGGGGCGAATTTTTATCGAGTGTCTCGGTCTTTCTGCCAGGATTTTGTATCCCTCTCAACCCAGTTGGTCCTGACAGGAAGTTCGCCTGCTAAATGATCTAAATTGTGTCGATGGTTGACTAAAAACACCTACATCGATGTTTTAAAAACTATCTGTAACTGCAATTTAAAAGGCACCACTCGGTAGTGACCACGTAGATATTCTGTATCCATTAGTTGCAAGAACTGTGCACCTTAAAAACTTTTGGCACTTTTATCAAAGTGCAACTTTAAAAATACTGCGTTGTGAATGGCGGTGTAATCATTGTTCCACCACATATGAAGATTACAAGGGGAAAAAGACTGGCAATGTCCAAAACCACAGTCCTTTGGTCTGAATCCCGATTATGCAACACAATAATAACATAAAAATATGAAAACTGGTCAAAAGAACATCTAAATTAAAAATGAATATTTCAGAGGCAGAAAAAAAAATCTTCATAAGAAAGAAAAAGGTGGTCGCTCTCGAGTCTCGAGCCGAACTACTGACCAAGGGTCAAGTCAGGGCACGTTACAGAATTTGAGCAATGATCTATGGGCATCAGTTCGACGGGTCATTTCAAGAAACCCGTATGTCACATTTTCCTAAAATTCAAGGGTTTTGTTTTGTTTTGGGTTTTGTTTTGGGTTTTGTTGTTGTTGTTGTTGTTGTTGTTGTTGTTGTTGTTGTTGCTGTTGTTGTTGTTGTTGTTTTTCGTGACCATGTCTTTCTTCGTCGAGGGCCGTCTGTAAATAACGTATTTACAATCCAATCCTCAAACCGGAAAGACATGTGACGTTGAAGATCTGCAGTCAAAGAAAAGCAAACTAATATTGTCGACTTGAGACAAACGTACGGGTCTCTTGAACAGAACTGACGAGTTTTTTAAGCGAAATATCTTGTCAATTTATTAGTGTTTCAGCGCTTAATTAGATGCTTGCGCTGTATGCTTCCCAGGAAGCCGAGGATGTTTCTGAGTATTCCATTGGGGAAATAATAACATAGTACATTTATAAATCGTATTGAACTTCTTGTCAAGCGGGCATATACGCTGTACAATCAATAAAGTTTTATTATTATTATTATTATTACTATTATTATTTATTTTTTTTATTTTTTTTAAATTATTATTATACTATTATTATTATTATTACAAAACACCGCATTATAATTAATCATTGTGACATCACCAGTTTTCCCCCGTGTAATCTTTAAATGATGACCAAGAATAAATAGGAAAAGAGTGCAAAAATTGGTAGGCTCTTTCATGCTGAGGATGAATGCACCACTGCGATTTCAACCGACACTGAACTTCATTGAGACCCACCAAAAGATGTCGAGACGGAATTTATCACAAAGATTGTGAATTTGAAAAAGTTTCAGCTTGCTCATTTCATATCAGATTTTGTTTGTCTTGTTTTTAGTTTGTTTAATGTTTCTTTTTGTGAGATGTACTTCAGTGACATATCACTGGCGTTTGTGTTGAGGCGGTTTGGGTGCTTCTCCATATCGCGCAAAAGATTGAAGGTGGGCGGTTGGCGGTTGGCGGTTGGCGGGTGCTCTGGTGTGGTTTGCTCCTTCTTTCCTATCAAACATCTATCGTCCTTATCTCCCTTCTTCTTTTTTATGTTTGCTACTCTCTTGTAACACCTCTAATCTTCTGGTGCTCATATGACCTTATGCAGTTGCGAGCGCCGTAAAACCTCTACTAAAACAAACAACAAACAAAAGATTGAAGTTGAATTCTCGCATGATGGGAGAGGGGGGGAGGGTTATCGAGTATCTCTGTCTATCTTCTGGGATATTGCATCCTCCATCTCGGGCAAGTTGGCCTTTATGATAGGCAGAGTCGAAGCCGCCGGTCCCTTAAACGATAAAAATTATCTACGTGTGTCGATTGTGATGTGAAACTGCGACATAATATGCTCTGCTGAGCAAAATACCATTTCGAAGGTTGGGCACTTGACCCACGCTAAGAGTAAAGAAGACAACAACAAAAAGCGGACAATCGATTTTTCATGGATCATAGATAGATGGTAATGTGTGTTACAGTTCTCTTAGATGATAATAATGCATCTCGAAGACAGCAAATGAACAGTAAAAGGTTCCTCAGAGAAAGAGGTAGTAAGTGTATGATTGTAAGTGTGAGTCTGTCAATGTGTGTGTGTGTTATGTACATGTATGTGGGTGTGTGCGTGTTTGTGTATGTGAGTGCCGAGTGTGTGTGTGTGTGTGTGTGTGCGTGCGTGCGTG
>NW_004797275.1:2536526-2540241 GCF_000002075.1 Aplysia californica
TGAGAGAGAGAGAGAGAGAGGGGGGGAGGGGGGAGAGAGAGAAAGAGAGAGACAGAGACAGAGACAGAGAGAGAGAGGGGTGAGGGCTAGAGAAAGAGGACCTATATTTAAATAGCCGTGACACTGGTTTGTAAAGACTTTCCATAGCACTTGCCCTCAAGAAATACTGCACCTGCTAGGTACCAGTACTTTTTACTTGTGAAAAGCACTGCAATGGATGAAATAAGATAAAACAAAACGAAATGGCAAACCTTTTATTCGGAGAAGAATAAACACAAAAATAGTTATACGGTATACGATAAGTAATCTGGGAAGGGGCGGGGCTTAGGGGCTAAAATGTTAATATTGTCGTAACGTACCAGCAGAAAAACGTAAGCACACGATAAAATTAGAACTGCAGATCGACTGTTCAGTGTAAGACTTCGTCGTACATAACTTTTCGAAATTATGGAGTTTGGCGGAAAAAAGAGTCTTACACAAAACAGGCGAGATGCAGATTCTCGTGATTTTTTTTGCATGAACTGGCGAAGAGCCTAGAGACAACTAGACATTACCCCACGGACGCTGATGAAAGGCCCAGAAAGAAGACTAAACCGTTGAACTAAAGTGAAATACTGTAACGATATCAAGGACACAAAATCGGTTCTACAGTCCGAAACAGAGGAAAAAATTAACTCTTTAAGGGTGTAGCGGACACGTATACCCGAAGACCAGCAGAGCAAGGGCAGTGTGTCCGCAAATTTCGTGCCATTATACACAAATCAAAAACAAAACTGTATTTATTTCTTTGCATGCATTTAGTTGCATACCCGTTAACTTTTCAGATTTAAAAAAACCACAAATTGAAAAACTTGTTCGATGATGTTATGCCCTAAAAAAGCACATCTTCAAGAGTAGTCGAATAACCAGAATGCAAGTGGTCAGTAAGAGGTCATCGATTTCATGGCCCCAGAGATGAATGAGTCGCCGGCTAAAAAAAACCTGTAGTACAGTATAAGTATTGTTTGCCAGTCTTCAGATTTGTCGGCTCTACAGAAACAGTCGTTTGTCACGACCTACTACGCTAACTTAGAATTACAATTTCTATCTGACATTTTTAGCCGTTTTGAGTTAGAGGTCAAAAACCAAATTAATGTTCTAACTGCTCTATCAAAATCGTAAGATTAGTTGGAGTCGTTTTCAAGATATTCAAAGAATTGTATTCGATAGAGCTTGGCGTGCCGTGAAACTCAAAATTGTTCGTGTCAACGTTCTCAAAACTAGGTACTGAGCAAGTAGAACTTTGTAATTCTAAGATGGGGGCTCTCGTGGCCTAGGGGTTAAGGTGTTGGCCTCTCATTCAAAAGGTCCCGGGTTCGAATCCGGGTAGCGACCAAAATATTTTCTTCTCTAAAAATTGTCTCCTTTCACCTCCTTTCCTGCTCTCTAGCAATGTTCTGTTGTCTGCTTTCGTTTCCACTTTCTGCCCCCACCCCCTCACCTCCTTTGCCCCCTCCTCTGGGCTCCTGGCTCTTTCTGCAGCCTTTCTACTGCTACTCCTTGGCTCCTCCTTATTGCTGTCTTTCTGCCACACCCCTGATCTTCTGGTAGGAAAGATGTACACCTAGCCTTCTCGGACAAGGGCGAAAAATCTCGGAGGGCCCGTGTACAAGTTGCGCACGTTAAAGATCCCTTGGTGGTCTAAAATCGATAAGAGTAGGCTTCGGCCGCCACCCGGGCAAAATTCAAAATTTCCTACCAACTGAAAATATTAGGTGTGTCCCGCGCGCTCATATGCCCTTATGCAGTTGCGAGCGCCGTAAAAACATTTACCAAAACAAACAAACAAATTCTAAGATAACGTCTAGTCTCCAAATCTGTTGGCTTTAGAGAAACTGCTATAAGTTACTACATATACGTCCTTTGCGTCTTTTGACTTTAGAGAAACGGTAGTAAGTTACTGCTAACTTTTCTTCTAGTCTGTTGGCTTTAGAAAAACTATGGTACAGTATGTCACTACGCACTAATCCTCAATGTTCATAGTGAAGGAAAGGTTTTTATTTCAAAATAAAGGAAAACAAAACCTAGTTTAGGTTAATTAATGTCTCGAAACCACATGGCAGCTTCATTATACTCAGGACCAGCACTTGGGAAAAAATAACAAACGATTAAAAAAAAGGGAAATGCCATATTTTCAAAGAGGACAAATACAAACAGGCATCCTGTGCTTTATGATTTATACCCAGAGCAACCTCAAGAAAAAATTGATACATTTGATTTAATTGATACAGTCGGGGCTATAGAGGATTTCTCTTCATGGAGAGGGGAAGCAGCTTTTGCCCCTCCATGAAAATTTTGGCTTGACCCAACTGTATCAAATGAAGCAATTAATGCATCAAATGGGCACGGTGCTCTAGGTGTACTGTTAGGCTCTTCACCTCGCACCTAAAGGGTATAATTTCGATGAAAATATTAGAAAGATATTTTACCGGTCATCACTTTCTTCCCTCTGAGATGTACACTACCTTTAAAAAAGAAAACCTGGGCATTAATGTGCATTCCTGAGAGTCTAAAATATATTGATGAAGAGTACATAAGTGCTTGGAATGAAAGTATTATTTTACTCACAGAGCGGAGAATGTAAGGGGGGGGGGGGTACTCAAAATTATCTATAAACCACCACATTTCTCATTTTTGCAAAATGCTCTATATTGAGCTTTGTGAAATCGGGCAATTATATGTATTCTTGAATCAATACCCTTTGGAAACGCTCAAATCATATTTTATGTTCTTTCGCATGGATTACTGCAACTCTCTCTCTCTCTCTCTCTCTCTCTCTCTCTCTCTCTCTCTCTCTCTCTTTGCAGACCTCCGGAACATTATCTTTAAACTACAGCGCTTTTAAAACCAAGCACCGAGAATCGTGTCCTAAAAGAGAAAGAACGATTACATTATACCCCTCTATCTTATGAAATTCCATTGGCTCCTAAAAAGGTAGGATAAATTACAAGTTTGCGGTCTTTTCATAAAAATGTGTTAACAAATAAATCCCCCACGTATTTAATTAAGCAATCTCCCGCAAATGTATACTCCACCAGCATATTTAAGATGAGACGATCATTGTCTCTTATGAGAACATCTTGGAAGGGACGTCAAAATCTCGCTGTGAGGTCCTTTTCTCATCTTGCTCCATCTATCTGCCACTCTCTCCTACAATATTTGAGTGATACAGAGTAGGACGAAAAAATTTAGAATTCATTTAGAAACATACCCTTTCTTATGAAATTCCATCTTGATAGTTAGTCCTTCTTATTGGGAGTGGTAGTACTCTTATGTTCATAGAGGGATGAGCAAATCTTCATCGATTGAGCTGTGAAAATGAGATAAGATCAGATAAGGTACGTCTTTATTGTCCAGATTCTGGCACATTGCGAAGTGAACACACCTGGTCACCACTGAGTAGCGCTCACTGTGTACTGTGTAGAGTGTGTATGTGTTAGCGTCATTCTAAAGAGCATAATAAATTTCCACGTTCCATCACTTGTATTTTGTGTTATGATGAAGACAACAATGTTGTAAAGCGTCCATGACTGCATTGTACGGGAGAGGGTGCTATAGAAATTATCTGCATTGTAAATAGTAGTAGTAGTAGTAGCAGCAGCAGCAGCAGCAGCAGCAGTAGCAGTAGTAGTAGTAGTAGTAGTAGTAGTAGTAGTAGTAGTAGTAGTAGTAGTAG
>NW_004797275.1:2541318-2582652 GCF_000002075.1 Aplysia californica
AGTAGTAGTAGCAGCAGTCGTACATAATCTGGGTTAGCCCTGAGCTGCTGATTCAAGCAGCTCGCCTCCCAAATAGTATATGCCTGTGGAGGGGGGGGGGTTCAAAACTTACAACATAAATCCCTTCTAGGTTCAATTAAAAATACATAACTCTGTCATCTGACAACAGTTTTTTCGTTGACTTTCAGTGAAGAGAAGCCCAAAAACACTAGATCTGACAAAAGTTTTGGCATTTTTGAGTAAAGAGAAGAACGAAAACACTATAGCTTTTATTTAATGCTGGTGAAAAGCAAGACGGACAGACTAAAAAATGTATTTAAGTAGAACCTGCAAGTGGCATTCTCCAAATACCCGCCGAAAGTAATCGACGTCAAGTTGTTCATCTGTTCTAAGCCCTAACCCAAAAAAAATCTTTTATTCAGAAGAGAGGAAAAACTCTTTCATTCTTTTAAAAAGTATACCCCTACATAATGTACTTTTTCTTGTGTTTATCAGCATTTAGAAATTGTATTCTGACAAAATTATTCCTCAAGCACTTGCAACTGATACCACAGATTAAAAAACTGCAATAAATTATGCTTGGGTTTGGGTGGGGTTTTTTTAATGCTGGGCTTTGTGCATCTGAACAACTGGTCGACGTAATATAACGTGCCAGTCGAGCCGGAATGAGTTAATTTGTTCCTTGATTGATTACGACAGTGAATACTGCAAAGATGATGAGCCACATAACAGAGAAAAGAATAAAGAGAATTAAGTCAGCGAGGCCAATGTAAGTGAGCACCCTTGAGAGTACTCTTGTCAAAGCTGTTTGTCCCTTGTTCTCACTTTCAGGAAATCGACACGCTAATTTTCCCCACATTATGTCAAGAAGTTTCGTCATAGTCGTTCCCTTCTGAGATACCTTTCCTTTTACGGTATCACGAGAGTGAAAACCGGAGCGCGGAGATACCGAACTATTGTACATTTTGTGGGAATGTTCCATGAGTTGGGATGTGTACGTATTTTGGTTTGATTCAGTGACTATTTGTGACTCATTGTCTTTACTCTGGCAATTGGTTTTGCTTTTCTCATTGTTATCTCGTCCGTGGTGATACACAGTAAGAAGGATAATGTTACTGATGAGCACTAAAATGCTGTGCACAAGAAGACACATGAGGTAAATAACAAGCAGGGGCATGTGATCTGAGGTTTTTGGAAGATCTGAGTATATCTCGCTCATGTATACGGTCAGAGAGAGAAGGGTGGTGATGGACAGTGACAATCTTTCTCCACTCTCCACCGGTACCCAGAAAACGAACACGGAGATACAGGACAGAAGATTAACAGGCATGATGATATTTAAGACGATGAACTGAGGTCTGCGTCTAAGAGATATGGAACACGTGACAAGAGGTAGCCCTGTAGTGTGTGAAATGAGGCTTGCACCACGGATCTCTAGGATATCCCATTCGCCGTTTTTTGCATGACGACCTGCAGATATACTTGCCAGGCCCATTGAATAAGTCACATGGGATGCAATTTCTCCACCGAGAATAGCGAAGTGACATTGTTGGGTGTCAAAGGGAAAGTAGGTCAGGATCATGGAGCAAGAAAAATGAACGATTCCTCCAGGAAGCCATGTGACATGTCCGTTGGAGTATAGGTGCAGAGGAGCGTAAGTGTCCCCAATAAAATCCTGGCTTCCAATAGAGTTTGCTGCCAACAACCGAGGCTTCCAGATGTCTAGAGGGTCCGGTTGGACGTCAGAGATACCGCCATAGTCTTCAGGTCGCCACTGACGCAACTCGTCCGTCCAGGTAATATCATACATGAAACACGCCGACATAGTCTGCTGTACCTCATTCACGTCGTAAATAAACAGGAGAGATATAGAGATGTTGACGAGTACTCTGTCTGTCTGGTTGATCAGGGGCAGGTACCTGTGGTCAGAGGCCAGAATGACGTTCGTGAACAGGTTATGCATATCGCTTACTAGTGCCCCTTGAGCTAAGACGAATGCAGTGAGGAAGCTTAAAATAAGCAGTAATCTGTTTCTTATCATACTGGTATTTTTTTAATTCCTAAAAGAAGGTTGAAGGGCGTCACTGTGAGATCCTGCCTACTTATTCCCTTCCCTTTTTTCTCAATCAGTCTTGCATTCCCCCCTCACTAAAAGATTGCTGCTGTTTTTTTGGTGGCAATGACGATGATGATGGCGATTATATTGACGAGATTGTTACCGACGTGCACCTCTGTGTTGCTTGACTGGAGATCTTTCGTGGTCCTCTGGCTTGAAAATGAGGCTCACGAAGAACTTCAAGCTACGTCTGTTCGACAATGTTCAATCAGTTGTCCCTGGGATGTGTCCTTGGAAGAGACAGATAAACAAGTGAACCTTTCCTCAACACAGTAGGTTGCTGTTTTAAACAGTTTACAGCTGTGTGTGTGTGTGTGTGTGTGTGTGTGTGTGTGTGTGCGTGTGTGTGAGTATGTGTGTGGTTGTATGTATACGCGTGGTTTAGTCAGTGTAGTTGTGATGGTCAAAAGCAGTCTTTAAGAAAATGTTCAGCATAGGTGAACCTTTAGCAATAACAAAGTGGACACACATTTTTGTCATTTTAAAATATCGTTGGGGGTCATTGTCTGGACATGAAAGTCCCGAGACAATTTTAAAATTGAACTTTCCCTTTACACAGATGCTTTACATTCAAGCTTTCAGGTCTTTTGATAGAAATAACATTCATTTGATGGAAGTATTCTAGTATCCCTAAATGCTATGCAAAAGCATCCCTCTGACGAAAATGGGCAAAAATATGACATTCGAACATTGTCGGAATTCTGCATTTTTTAGATTTAAACCGACGTCAAGAAGATAACAACAAAAAACATGACCGAAGCAATGAGCGAAACTGATAACATCTTTAAATCATTCAAATTCAATGACGCGTCGGTAAACCAGAGTGGTTAGGTTACCATGCAGGCTCGTGATCGTGAGATTGCAAGTGCTGGTGTTCAGGCTCAGCTCAGTCCAGTGTTGTGTCTTTGGGAAAGGCACTTCACATAAATGTTCCCATTTGGCTCGATATATCGGAGATATATCTTAAATAACATGACAGTGCTTCAAGGGACTTAAAGTCGATACAATTTCATTTGTTTTCAAACATTAGGTAACAAAATACTAAGTTTCAAACGAGATGCACACCACAAATGTGTTCACGTTATCCCAGAGCAGAGGTTTACTCGTTCTTTGCCCATAGAATTTTTATCACTTGACAATATTGTTTCCTTGTGAATATTAATAATCAACATTCCCACGATGATAATTTAGTGGAAAAATTCTGCCTGATCATTATGATTCGTGGTTAACTTGACAAGTGTCACAGCCAATACACTATTGGCAACAGCTGTGGTATAAGATATGATAAGATAAGATACATCTTTATTGTCCAGATCCTCGCACATTGGTTCTGTGTTTCACCACGTGTACACACACACACACACACACACACACACACACACACACACACACACACACACACACACATGCGCTCGCGCGCGCAGGCTTACAATCACATGCATAATATAAATTAGCAGCAATATAAACAATAATAATCTTAAGCTAGATACATACTCAATGTTATTCTGATGCATGCTCTAAGGTCGTATGAATACTTGTACAAGATGGTTAAGATGGAAGAATTTTAATGAATGATGGTAAGTAAAAATGACCTTCAGATCAGAAGCCTAGGTCTTTTACTTCTGACTGATGTTTCTATTTGAGGGAACAAAGGATGTTTGTTGTCTAAAAAGACGGATTTCTTTTTCAAGTGTAAGCTGTTAAGTACAATTTATCCAAGTAGGGGAATGTAGATGTCGAAATGTAAGATGCTTTCCGTACTAGTACTAGTCGATTTAATTTTTCTTTATCTTGTTGTCTTGTGCACCCGACCCATGCTGTTATACAAATATTGATCATACTTTCTTTAGTTGAATAATAGAATGTGGACATCAATGTTTTATCAACTTTAAGATACATGAGCTTTCTTAGAAAAAATTGTCTTTTTTTCACTTTTCATGCAGGAGAGAAGTGTGGACACGCCAGTTGAGTTTGTTGTCTATTGTAACACCCAAATACTTAAAGTCTGAAGGTTCCTTGCACTTGCTCACAAAAGATATTGAATTCGATTTCTTATTCTACTTAGTATTGTCGTCTTTCTGCTGAGATAACGTGTCCTCTCAGGATCTGAGCGGCCATGGAATGCAAAATCAAAGAAGCTCTTTTTTAGTAAATTTGTTTTCGTCAAAGTAGGTGTAAAACATATGACTATCTCAGAGACTCAATCTACTTCTGAAAGCATGCTCCAAGAGGTCGCACGATATACTAAGATGAGAAGTTGCTTGCTTTACAATTCACTGGTAAAAGAGACACCGCCAAATTCCTGGTTTTAAAAAAAGATAGGCACAGGAGATGTATTATCATACAGTGGGAAAAGTGAAAAAAAAAGGCAGGGGAGAGAGAGGCTAAAACAGCACCTAAACATAGAAAGCCGGTGCCGTTATAAAAGAATATTCAAGGTTAACTTTCATGTTCAACTCTGTGACTCAGAGAAAGAAAGAAGACTGACCTTAACATTAACTATTTGTCAGCTTGCATTCTAGTCTTTCAACAATGTTTGAAGACGAGCTGTTTTGTGACACCTTTCAAAAAGGCAAAACATTGTTATTCATATGGATTTTTCAGTTGTTTCCTTCATCTGAAATGCTAAAAGGCAAGCATACTATCAAACGTGCAAATTCATGTTTTGATTTGTGTATGAAAGTTCTAAATATTAAGCCTTAACATTACGCCGATCAGACATGTCTGCTGCGTCAGTAGACAGTTTAGAACGTACCTTTAGAATCTTGATAAAACTATGGTTTCCTATTCAACTGCACTTCACTTTTGAAGTCTTCACACACACAAAATTCAGTACTGATAGCAAAACTGGATATGATCATGAACGGCAGACTACTTAAACAAATCGTTTTATAGCTCGATCTATTTATTTTTTGGGAAATGGGCTAAAGGTTGAAGGGGGAAAAAAGAGAAAAATATTCAAGCTTACTTGTAAAGTAGCGATACGGTAAGAACCTTTGTGTTCACGGCTCCTGTGAACCTGTTCGCCCTCCCGCGTTGTACAACTGGGGTCTAATAGAGGTACCGTTGTATTCTATTTACTGCAGTAATTCACCGGGCATATATACTTAAAACCTCCCTCGGCCTTCAGCTCCTACTCGGTGACTAAACAAAGGTATAAGTGTACCTTAAATTTAGATATTATTGACCTGCTGGGTTGTTGGGGGGGGGGGGGGGTTGTGGGGGGCTGGGTTATTTTTTGAGGGGGGGGGGTCCCGATAACCATTATGATCTGAGACTTGTTGCGATAGGCCCAATGTCTTTTTATCCCTCAAATATTAAGTAGACTACTGGTACCGTAAAATTCGCAGTTGGTTTGGGGGGTTTTCCACCCCTCCCCCTTTCTCTTCCCCATTCCTCACCAGAAAGAACCTCATTATTTCGAGACATCTAAAAGATGGACCTTTTCTGTGTTAGTTTCCTATTCTTTTTTTTTCCTTTTTTTTTTAGGGGGAAGGGTGCATCTTGAACCTTGCAGAACGCCCGCCTACCTCTATAAGAAATCTATAAACAGCCATATTATTTTTGTTTATTTTTCCTCTTCCTTCAAACAGTCCGCCGCCCCTCTTCTCTTCCAAAAATTACAGATTTTGTGAATAAATGTATCTTTCCAAAATCCTTGAACGGAACAGTCCTGGACACGTACAATACAGCCTACAGTCGAAATTGTCTAAGACGGCTACCCACTGTCGGGAATAGAAGAAGTAGCATTAGACATGTGACCGTCCTTCATAGTCTCATTACATGTATAATTTTTTTTAAATATATATACATTATTAGTATGATATGTTATATTCAACAAAGGAAATAAGAAATGGCCGTTTATAGAATCTACAAGTGATTGTCTTTCCGGGTGGCTTTTCCGTATTATACACAAAACTGTCATACTCAGGTGTCTTTTCATTATAATGTTTTAAAAAATACGCAACAAAGGAAATGGGACATGGCCGTTTATACAAGTGATTGTCTTTTCGGGAGGCCTTTAGAGTAGGTTGGACTGAATTTTACAGTACAATGTCTTCATCAGTCGCATGAAAGGCTCACGCTCAATAAGTGTGTGGTCTTACGTTTGCCTGGATCGATTGACCAAAGAGTTATTAACCATTTTACTTCTCATACGAGGGACCACAGGGATACGATAATTAATACACAGAAAGGTCAATATCGTCTGAACTCAATGTCACACCCTGGGGTCATGGTTTATTCGGGCACTTACTCGAATTTATTGCCTCTCTGGGGACTTTGGGCTCTTTAATTCTCTTTGTTTCAGGTTGAATTTGAGGATTTTTTTTTTTTTAAATCTTTTTTATTTAAAAGTTGGTGAATGTTTCTCTTTCACTCCCCCATCGACACAATGCAACGTAGCTGACTTAAGAATAGCATGAACTGACTTAATGACGAAAACGTGGGGGGGGGGGGTTCTCATTGGTTTTTTATTTTGTTGGGTGGGGTGGTTGTTTTTTTCTCTGGTAGACACCAGAAATCACAATAAGGACGAGACTTCTAGACCCTTTTTGTGACAAGACTACACCAGAAGAAATCCTCAGAACTAGCGGCCTGGAAACAATGGACTCGTATACTGAAACTCTAATTCATGCATACACAGATGGGTCAGCAACAAACGCTACACGGAATGCTGGATACTGATCTACCATCAAATATCGAAACAACCTTGGAGAGAAGAAGCAGACCCAACTATTTGGCCCATGTGGAACACACAGCTCAAACTATGACGCAGAGAGAATCGCCATAGTAAAGACCCTGGAGCAGATCACCCAAGATTTTTTGAAGGCGCAGTAACACCAGGGGATGTTGTTGTCTTCTCTGCTTCAATGCCAGTACTCCAAGCCGTCGAGGGAGGAGGAAACTACAGAGGTGACGGGAACATTCTCAGCCTTGTAAAACAGATGGGCACTTCCTATGGCGTCCGGGATTTGAAAACAACAACAACAACAACAACAACAACAACAACAACAACATGCGTTGTCGCATTTGGTCGAGGGATGGTGATGTTCCCACTAGTGCCTTGCATAGCGATTGACTGTCAGTGAAGATAGCGACCGAGTTGGATGCATCGCACTGTTTGTCAATCTAGTCAATGGCCATTTCAAAGGCTCTCCTCTCTTCCTTGAAAGAGTACGTAAATATGGTGTCTTTCTCCCTCAGTGTCTCGACAACTGTCGGGTTGGACGGATCCCCCGTTGTGATGACGACCCCAGTGCCGCCATCCGTTGATCCTGTACTATCCGAGCCGTCAGTGTAGATATTGTACTGTGCCCCAAGCTCTTCTGCTCGACAAACAGCAGCGCTTCGGATCTTCGCACTGGAGTCACTCCTTCCGCTTATGCCTCACAGGTGGGGGAAAGCGATGTCGGGGTTGATCTTCCTGTTCCCACGGCCTGGTTTCGAAATAAGTAATGGGCCTCCTCACGCAGTTGAACAGACTTGGGCTCTTTTAGCTGGCGTCTTCGGCCCTTTTTCGAAAATCTCTACGTCCCATTAGGCGTCTGTGCACATTGTTCCGTTGCCACAATTCGTCGGGGGTGGTCGTTGTTCATTCGCAGGGCCTTCTCTCTTGATCGGAGACAGTTAGCATAGATAGTGGACTCAATGCTTGGAACCCTCATTTCAGCTCGAAGAGCCTCGATCGGTGAGAACTGGGCTTGGGTGGTGATCAGTCAGACATCTGTTTTGAACCACCTCCAGATTATTTATCAGAGTTTTGCTCAGCCACGGTTGCCAGCTGCTGCTCGCAAAGTTGAGGACACGTTGTATATATGGGTGAGGTAGACCTTACGTAGGTCATCTTTACTCCATCCCCATTTCGAGTGCGCGACAGCGCCGAGCATCCTCATCTTCTTAGTGGCCTTAGCTATTACTGTCTCAACCTGTTTGCTGAACGTGAGCCTGCGGTTGAGTGTGACTCCCAGGAGTCTTGCGTAGGGCTCATACTTAATTGTCGAATTATTGATCGTGATGCATGGCTTCCATTCTGAGCCAGATGTTTCGAGCGCGAAGAATGTAGTCTCGCTCTTCGAGCCGTTCAGCGTGAGTTTCCATCGCCTGCTCCAGTCAGCAACGATGTCCACCGCTCTTTGTGTCAGACTTTCGGCGTCTCGTACCGTGCGTGATGAAGCGAGGATAGAGACGTCGTCAGCGTAGATCGAAATTGTGAGATCATCCGGAAGTAGTTTTGCCAGTTTGTCAATATAAAAGAGGAAGAGGATGGGTGCCAGGGCGGAACCCTGTTGGAGGCCTTAGCTCATTTTCCTGTTCTTACTCTATATTCCGTTGAATCGGACTAAGGCTTGATGATTTTAAAGGAAGTCATTCAGCCATAAAACGTATTTATCTGGGATACCTCTGTCTATGGGAGGTTGTGGAGTAGGTGTTCTCGCCAAACCGTGTCGTATGCCTTGGGAAAAAAGAGGAGGACGAGTAGCGATTTCTCCTTCTTTTGGAAGCCATCGGAAAACTTCGGCATAATTCTCAGAATTTGGTCTTCCACACATCTCCCCTTCCTGAAGTCAGCCTGCAGTTCGGAGAACCAGCCGTTCTGCTCGGCCATGTCGTAGAGTCGTTCAAATACCATTCTCTCCATAGCTTTGATGACACAGGATGTGAGGCTTATCGATCTAAACGAAGTTAGTTCCGATGCTGGTATGGCGGTCTTGAGGAGGGGGGGATGATTGCGTCTTTCCAGACTTGTGGAACATCTGCTAAGCGAAATGATATGTTGAAGATGGAGAGTATTGGAGAGCAGTTTCTCAAGCGCTTTGGAATCCAGGTTTTTGAGGAAGGACGGAGGGATGTTGTCTGGTCCGGGTGATCCACGGGACTTCATCTTTGCAATGGCATTCCTCAGTTCCGAGATTGTGAAATCGGGCTGGTCTGCCCTTGGGTTATTCCGTAAATATTTCAGTCGCTGTTTGAGTTACCAATTACAATAAATTAAATGTACCAGTATTTTCGGCTCTGTCTCCTTTCGACATTTTTAGACCACAGACGTTCGCGTAGTGGTCTGTGAACATATCCGCCTTATGTTTGTTTGATGTCATCAGTCGCCCATTGTTGTTGTTGTTGTTGTTGTTGTTGTCGTCGTTGTTGCTGTTGTTGTTATTGATGATGATGATGATGATGATGATGATGATGATGATGATGATGATGATGATGATTTTCGTTTCCTTAATAGGCCTGACGGGCTTCACGAAGAAATCTTCGAGCGAGAGCGAGGCTCTTTTTCGGCTCCATTGTCAATATGCTTAGCGGCACCTCCACTCGTCCAAATAACTCCATTCGAATTGCCATTGTTCCTGGACATTCAAACATATGTTTGATATCCTCCTTTTCATGGCCGCATCTTCGGCAACTTGGGCTAAGCTCTTCATTTACAAAGTTCTTATACCATCTTAAACTCCAATGATGGTCCGACCGCAGTCTCGCTAGCTCAACCTGGTCCCAGCGACATGTGATAGATTTTTGTTCCCGCTTATAGGAGTACCCAGAATACACATCTTCCAGGTGCTGGTACTTAGTTCTACATGGTGGGTCTCTGATTTCTCTCTTGATTATTGGAAAGACTCCTGTGTATGTCGTTGGTCGTCTGTCTCCTTCGATCTCTCTGGCTTCATTAGCAGCTTGGTCTGCTGCCTCATTTCCTTCTATTCCAACATGGCTTGGAATCTACTGGATTTTTATTGTGGCTCTGGCTTCACTGAACTTAGGGCGCAAATCATTCATGTCCGAGCTGTTACCCAGCAGCCCCTTGCAGAGGGACTGACTGTCAGTCAAGATCAGCACATTGGTCCTACTGTGGCAATTGTCGGCAATCCATTGTGCAGCAGACATCATTGCCTGGCATTCCTCGTCATAAGATGATGTAAGGAATGCACCTTTAGTTTTAATAATTTCTGTTCGTGGTGGTTCATCATTTATTATCACTACTGCTGCTGCTCCACCTTCGCGGTATCCTGCGACTGCTGATCCATCGGTGAAAATTGTCACATCCGGCCCGACCTCTTTGATCACATCCTCAGCTGCTTCACGTGCCTTTACAGGATCATCACCTTTTCCTTTTACTCCTCTCAGTTCTGTCCGAATTTCGATTTCGCCATGGGTCTCCCATGGACAAGCTCTCATCAGATTGATCGGCCATCGATTCTCTGCTTCAGGGGGGAGGTGGTCTGCTAGATCGGTGCCCATCCGAAACCAACTTTTCCTGCGGTTTTTAGGCTTGACTGCTTGATCAAGGGCTTTCTTTCTAGGATGGTTGTCTGGTAATCTCTTAGCCATCTCTATAGACTTGAGGCATGTTCTTTTTGTATAGGTGGTGTACTGCTCAGTTCTGGTCTCATAGCGCAGCGCTTCTGTTGGTGTTGTTTTCAGCTGACCTGATACAAGTCGGAGGGCTTTGTTTTGTATTCTGCCCAGGGCCTTTGCACTAGTCTCACTCAGCCAAGGCTGCCACGCTGGGGCAGCATAATCCAACTTGCTTTTCACAAACATCTGATATATTTTCTTGAGCGACTCCTTACCCCAGCCCCATTTTGAGTTGCTGACAGCACCGATAACCTTCATTTTAGAGGTTGCACTTTTGGACACCTCTTCAATGTGCTTGTTGAAGGTTAGCTGTCTATCCAGGTAGACGCCCAGCTGACGTGGAGTGGGGTTGAATGGTATCTTTTTCCCTTCGATCTGAATTATTGGTTGCCACGTTGCCTCCTTCACCCGTGTTGAGAAGAAGCACACTTCACTCTTGGTTGCATTCAAGGTAAGCTTCCATTCATTGCTCCATTTCACAACCACATCCACAATCAACTGTGTCGCTTCATTTGCCTTTGCTCTCTTTGCGTGACTGGCCAGTATTTGTGCAGTCATCAGCGAACATTGAGTAGATCAGCTTGGCGGAGGTTAGTTGTTGAGTCAGGGTTTGGGAGGGATTCTGCCAGGTTGTTTATGAGGAATATAAACAGCAGCGGTGATAGTACAGCTCCTTGGGGAAGCCCTTGCTTGAAATTCTGGCTCTTGCTTGTTTCTCCGTTCAGGCGAACATGGGCTTGTCTGTTTCTCAGGAAACCATGGATCCATCTGATTGCACGCAACGGAACTCCCTTGTCAGCCATTGACAGTAATAGTCTTTCACGCTAAACCGTACCATATGCCTTGGAGTAGTCCAGCAGGACTAGGACCGATCGATGGAATGTTGGCTTTTGTTGAAAACCATCCTCAATTCCTTGACAGATTCTGATGATCTGGTCCGTGCAGCTATGACCTTGGCGAAAGCCTGCCTGAATATCTGCAATCCATGCATTCTTCTCTGACAGGTAATAGATTCTTTCAGTGTGCATCCTTTCTATAACTTTCACGACACAGGATGTCAAACTAATAGGTCGAAAGGATGTCATATCACTAGGTGACTTACCAGCTTTCAAGAGAGGAATGATAAGTGCCTTACGCCAGTCTTGTGGGCACGCTGCTTGGTGAAGCGACAGATTACATGTGCTGAGCAATTCTTTCAATGCGAGTGGGCCAAGCTCTTTTAGGAAAGATGGTGGTATATCATCAGGTCCTGGAGCACTTCTTCTCTTCATTTGTGTTATGGCACGCTCCAGCTCTTTCATAATGAAGTCTGTGTATGATTGCTGTTCATCTTCGCTGTTCGTATCGTCATACAGCAGGCGCTTCAATCGGAGTTTGTTTCTTCTGCGCTCCTCTTGGGTAAATTGGAGCTTACTGATTTTTGCATACCGGTAGTGCTGGGCAAAAAGCTCAGCTTTCTTCTTTGCTAATGTTATCCTTTTCCCGTTGTGTTTCAGTACTTTGTTGGGAGAGTTGGTATCTGGTGATCCATTTAGAGACTTGATGTGTGATGATGATGATGATGATGATGATGATGATAATAATGATGATGATGGGGTTCTATGCTGATCAAAGCGTTAGGCTACACTGCTTACTCAAGACACTTATTTTGTTTCTCGGTACTTTTCCTTTCACGTGACTTCAATAGTCGTCAGTCTTACTATTTATTATTAATTTAGGTTCCAGAAGAATTAGTTTCGTGCTAGATATTCAGCGACGTCCATATTTCATATTTTTAGAGTACAATATGGCGGCCTCCAGCTGGTTTTCCAAATAGTAAACAATGCACGTCGGCACCGTTGCATAATGTTTAGTGGATGCATGAGTTGGATCTACCTTTGCCCTTAGCCTTAGTTTAGTGCTCGCTTTGGCTTTCATCAAGGTAATTCCTGGTTTCATCTTACACTTTTTATAACTCTGAACATTTTACCAAGGTAAAGATGCAAGATATAATATCTAATCTACTACATCTAGATAGATCTAGATCTAGATCTAGATCTATATATCTAGATCTAGATTATAGATCTAGATCTAGATTCTAGATATAGATCTAGATCTAGTAGATCTAGATCTAGATCTAGATTCTAGATATAGATCTAGATATAGAACTAGATATAAAAGGATGCCCGGAGAAAATAATTCTAATAGTACTACTGTGTAGGAGGGCTGCTAGAATCTAGATCTAGATCTAGATCTAGAATCTAGATATCTATCTACACAATCTAGATCTACTATCTAGATCTAGATCTATTATTCTACAACCTTTTAGCTCTAACTAGTCTAGGCTAATGCTAATGTCTCTGTGACTAATGACACTTCATGACAAATGTGTAGTGTAGGCTAGATCTAGAACTAGATCTAGATCTAGAATGGGGGTTTTTTTCACGATTACAATAATGGACTTGACTGTTAACATTATTTGCGGAAGAACTTCCTTAATGTGAGGGACCACCCAACAAAGATAATAAACAGAAAGAAGAGACCTGGATCTACTAACCTTTACCCTGACCCCTACCCTACCATTACCGTTCATTGTCCCTAGCAGAAGGGCTTCTGAAATGAGCGACCACTCAAACAAAAACAATAAATCAGACACATAACCCTGACCCAAACCCTATCCCTACCCTTCCCCTAACCTTACCCTTACACCTAGATCTCTATCCCAAACCCTTTACTTTAACCCTCTCTTCTACTCTGTTTCATAGCACAGTGGACTGTGTTTATGTAACAAGATGGTTAAGATGAAAGAATTTTGATGGATGGTGGTAAAAATGACCTTCTGTATCTTTCTTTTATTTCAGATCAGAAGCTTCTAAGGTCTTTTACCTCTGACTGATGAGGGAGCAATTTTTAAGGGATGTTATTTGTTTTTGTACAAAAAGATAGAATCAATTTTTGGGGGGGAAGAGGCTAGCCGTACTTAATGACGGCTAGACTGGCAGTCTAGCCGTACTTAAGTACGACCTGTACTTATTCTTAATATGATGGCTAGACTGACCTATTTACAAAAAATAGGCCTACTGAATTGTAAATATACATTTTTAGTGTGCAGTACCTAAAGTATTTGTATTTGAGACGAAACCAGGGGCCTTAATGACAGTGCATGTATTTTAAACCTCCTGTTTTCTAATGTTAATAGGGCCTAAGATAAGTACGGCTAGACTGGCAGTCTAGCCGTACTTAAGTACGGGTAGATATCCAGGCTAGCCGTACTTAAGGACGGCTAGACTGTCAGGCTAGCTGTACTTAATATTGATGGCTGAATTGTAAATGAAATTTTTAGTTTGCAATGCCTAAAGTATTTGTATTTCAGACAAAACCAAAAGGTGCCTTACTGACTTGCATGTATTTGAACCTGAATAATTACTAGATCTAGATCTAATGAGACCTGTGTACTTAACAGGCTTGAGTCGATTGGGCCAAACCTAGATCTAAGTACGGCTAGCCACTTCGGGTTTTTTTTTGGTGCAAGCTGTAAAATATGTGATCCAAGTAGGGGAATGCAGATGTTGAAATTTTGCATGCTTTCCGTATTAATCGATTTAATTTTTCTTTATCTTGTTGTCTTGTGTTCCCAGTCCATGCTGATACAGAAATTGATTCTCATTATAATGCTTTCTATGGTTGAATGATAGAATATGGACATCAGTGTTTTATCAACTTTAAAATACATGAGCTTCCTTAGAAAAAAATAGTCTTTTGTTCACTTTTTTTAATGCAGGAGAGAAGTGTGGACACGCCAGTGGAGTTTGTTGTCTGTTGTTACACCCAAATGCGTATAATCTGACACTTGCTCGATGTTCTCACTTTTCATTTCGAGTTGCTGCAGGGGCTTTTCTAAAGTTAACAACAAGTTCCTTTGGGTTTTTTCACATTTAAAAGCAGCTTATGATTTTCACACCATTCAGAAAAGTTAAGAACAAAATTCCAGTTAGCAGTTTCATTATGGTTAGCCTGAATGAGCCCAATTATTGTTGAATCATCCGCAAATTTGATCAACTTGATGTTACTGTTGTTTATTTGGCAATCGTTGGTGTATAGTGTGAATAAAACTGGTGACAAAACACATCCTTGAGGGGCCATCTTTATGATAAAGATCAGAAACGTAAACGTCTAGCTACGTAACACTTACAAAGTTCACTTACACTAGATCATTCTTGAGCAAAAATGTGCATGCGAGTCAATTGAATTTGATTGTGTGCATAGTTCAATATCTACAAGGCTTGGGCCACTGATATATTCACGGTATATTTTATCAAACTCAATAAATGGCAAATTATATGTAGTTTCTGACCTGGATGTTTAGGTCTAGAGCAGTGGTTCTTACCTAAGTAGGTCAAACACCAGCTGCTCAGTGAGTCAGTCTTGGGGATTCAAATACAAAGAAGTCAGTGTCAGGGGTTCAAATACAAAAGGAGTCCATTCGGCTCTCCCCTCTTGAAGGGATCGGTATCCCCAACAAGTAAAACCCACTGGTCTAATAATAAATGATAGGTAATATTTTGTATGTATGTGAAGCAGCGTAGTGAAATCAGGCGCTCGTCAAAATACAGAAATCGGAGAAACAGGTATTTTTCTCCCAGTTTGGACCCTTTTATCTAATTTTTTTTTCATTTTTTTGGCTCAACGTCTCTTTGGTTTTTTTGGTTTTGTAAAGTGTTTTTACGGCGCTCGCAACTGCATAAGGTCATATGAGCGCGCAGGACACACTAATATTTTCAGTTGGTAGGAAATTTTGCCCGGGTGGTGGCCGAAGCCTATAAGATAAGATAAGATAAGATACATCTGTATTGTCCAGATCCTGGCACATTGGTTTGGTGTTCCACATTGGTTTGGTGTTCCACCACGAGTACACACACACACACGCACACACACACACACACACACACACAAACACACACACACATGCACGCACATGCACACACAAGTAGGCTTACAATCACATACATAATATAAATGAGCAGCAATATAAACGATAATAATCGTAAGCTAGATACACACTCAATGTTATTTTGATGCATGCTCTAAGGTCGTAAGTACACTAAACAAGATGGTTAAGATGGAAGCATTTTGATAGATGATGGTAAAAATGACCTTCTGTAACTTTCTTTGTTACAGATCAGAAGTATGGGTCTTTTACTTCTGACTGATGTTTTTATTTGAGGGAACAAGGGATGTTTGTTGTCTAAAAAGATGGAATTAATTTTCTTAGTGCAAGCTGTTATGTACAATTCATCCAAGTACGGGAATGAAGATGTTGAAATTTTACATGCTTTCCGTATTAGTCGATTTAATTTTTCTTTATCTTGTTGTCTTGTGTTCCCGGCCCATGCTGTTATACAAAAATTGATCTTACTTTCTATGGTTGAATGGTAGAACATGGACATCAATGTTTTATCAACTTTAAAATACTTTAGCTTTCTAAGAAAAAATAGTCTTTTGTTCACTTTTTTATGCAGGAGAGAAGTGTGGACACGCCAGTTGAGTTTGTTGTCTATTGTAACACCCAAATACTTATAGTCTGACACTTGCTCGATGTTTTCACATTTCATTTTGAGTGGCTGCAGGGGCAGTTTCTTTATTCTAAAATCAACGACAAGTTCTTTTGTTTTTTTCACATTTAAAAGCAGCTTATGATTTTCACACCATTCAGAAAAATTAAGTACAAAATTCCGGTAAGCGGTTTCGTTATGGTCAGCCTGAATTAGCCCAATTATAGCTGAATCATCTGCAAATTTTATCAACTTGATGTTACTGTTGTTTATTTGGCAATCGTTCGTGTATAGTGTGAATAAAACTGGTGACAAAACACATCCTTGAGGGGCCCCTGTATTTGTTGTGATGTATGTCGATGAAGAATGTTTTAATTTTACATACTGGGTTCGGTTGGTAAGAAAATTGCCTATCCATGATATTAAATTGACGTTAACACCTATGTTTTCTAATTTCTTTAAAAGGATAGCTGGCTGGATAGTATTAAAGGCTGACGAAAAATCAACAAACAGGATCTTTAAGGGATCTTTAACGTGCGCAGCTTGCACACAGGCCCTCCGAGATTTTTCGCCCTTGTCCGAGAAGGCTAGGTGTAGATCTTTCCTACCAGAAGATCAGGGGTGTGGCAGAAAGACAGCAGTAAGGAGGAGCCAAGGAGTAGCAGTAGAAAGGCTGCAGAAAGAGTCAGGAGCCCAGAGGAGGGGGCAAAGGAGGTGAGGGGGTGGGGGCAGAAAGTGGAAATGAAAGCAGACGACAGAACATGGCAAGAGAGCGGGAAAGGAGGTGAAAGGAGACAATTTTAGAGAAGAAAATTTTTTGGTCGCTACCCGGATTTAAACCCGAGACCTTTGAATGAGAGTCCTACACCTTAACCTCTAGGCCACGAGAGCCCCCTCAACATCTTTATGTCCGTATAAAAACATATTTCCATTTGAATTTTTTTTTTTTTTTATTTGTTAAATGCACAAAAATTGTCATTTTTTTGTTTTCAAGGACTCTTTAGCTATAGATTTAAGAGTTACCAAACTTTGGTGATCATTTTACGGCTAATTTCACTTCTGAGACCATGCAACCTCCTCCTCCTTCAATCACAAATATTACGACTTGTATTAACGATAAATGGATAATTTTTAAACTATAGTAAGACCAATGAAAAAGCTTTAAGATGATACCAATAAAACCCCATATGCTCCAAATTTGACGAGCGCCTGATTCCACCATGTCATGACATATATATATAAATATATATATATGTGTCAGGATGCGATGGAATAAGGCGCTCGTCTATTTTTGGGCATATGGAGTAATTGGTATCATCTTAAAGCCTGATCATTTGCCTTGCTTTGAATGAAAAAATATCTTTCTATCTTGAATAGAAATCGAGATATTTGTGATTGAAGAAGGTGGGGGTCACCGGGTTCAGAGTAAAATTAGCAAGAAAATGGCTGCCACAGTTTGGTGACTTCCATAGCTTACGGGTCTTTGATTACTTTGAAAACCCTTAAATCAACATCTTTCGGTAAAATCCACTAAAAGATGTTGGGCCAAAAAACAAAAATTCGATAAATATTTTGTCAAACCAGCAAAAAAATGCTGGTTTCTTCAATTTCAGTATTTTGACGAGCGCCTGATTTCACCAAGGTGCCTCACACCCACCCATATGTATATATATATATTTTATCTGTAGTTCAATGTTATGCTACTCCTACTATAAATGTGTCTATTTTATTAATCTTAAGAAAAACACAGCCTGTTACAAGCATCAAGCACTGTCATGAAGATTGCAATCATTGGTGGAGGAATCGCAGGACTGACGTGTGCAGCAAGACTAGGCCAGCTTGGCATATCAGATGTAACAGTCTTTGACACTGGTAAGCATCATCAAGCAGTAGGCTGCAGACAACCATATTAACCCTATCCATACGTCTTGTTTTACTATCGTATCCATACAACGTGGGGAACTCTGTGCCACCACTTTCCAAAAAGGAAATTTGCTCTTTGATCCGATCCGTACGCTTTGCATAGCAGTCTGTCAAAATTATTTTTTGAGAAATACTGAAAGTTTCAAAGAGATCGTCGTACTAGAAGTATTCTAAAATGTGAAGAATACAACCCCGGGGTACAAAATGACCCCAGGGCGTACGGATAGGGTTAAACAGATTCATGAGAAAGAAAAATGGGGTCTCAGGTCTTAAGCGCTTAAAGCTCAAGCATTGTTTACAATTTTCAATGAGTGAAGAGGGCCCTAATTTTCTTACCCTTAGAACAGTGCTTTTTAGTAAAATAATAACTATAAAAAGCAACCATATCATTATGTAACAAGAGCCTTTGAAATGGCATAAAATGCTTTTCACTTCTGTATAATATATGAGTTTAAGATTGACACCCTACTAGATGCACAAAGATCATTTTGAAAGGGGGCGGGGATATAAAAGAACCATTCAATCAGCTGATCAGCATGAAAAAGGGGGATAAGAACACTATAGTATGCAGAAAAGGTGCAACCCCTTTGACATATAGAGACTTGGAAAGTTTCACCATATGATGGTGATGCAGCAGAATGTTTATATCTCTCAGCATGTTCAGGGGTCAATCATGATTCATGAGATGTGAGAATATTAAAAGCATAAAGATAAAATTTTCATTTTGATTGCACAGTGTCAATTGTAAACAGTCGTGGTAACATTAAGTATGATTTTAAAAGACAATGGTAATTGTCTCAAATTTGATTATTTAAAAAGAGCCTCCTCAAAGCAATGGAAAAAAGACAACCTCAACTTGTTGACATGCTTCTCTCAAAATAGGACGCACTAATTTGTTTTCATTCATTACTTCACCCGTTGCATTCATTCCACACTTTTGCTCTGATGACTAGTGGGGATCTCAGTTTCTTCTCTTTAAATAAATGGTTTTTAGTCCTTCAAGCAGCTCCATGTAGTGTTTGGACTCTTTGAGCTTATGAAGTCCTTAGTACATGATGTTCTCAGATTTCTTAAGCAGTTGTTAAAGACAAACACAAAGATAACATTGACTTTTAATGTGCCATATAAGATAATAATAGAACAATGTCATCCCTTCAGAGGCTGAAATGACAAATAAAGAGGCGCTTGGGTTTGGGGGGTCTGTGCCAGTTTGATTTTACTAACTTTTGGCAGGATTTGGAATACAGTCTTTTAAGAAATACTTGTGGCAGTTACTGTTCTGATGGATTTACAGTGGTTCATGTTGTTTCAAATTAAACATGTACATTTTTCCCCCCATAAAACAGGCAAACATGCAGTCGGTGGAAGATGCTCAAGTCGCATTGTAAACATCAATGGGCAGCTGTCAGTGTTTGACCACTGTGTGCAGTATTTCACAGCTAGTGACCCCAGGTTCAAAAAGATCTTGAGCTACTTGATCAGAGATGGTGCAGTGACACAATGGAAAGGTCCAGTCGGCCATCTTCAGAGAGGAAGATTTCAGGCTGATTCACAATTTACTCAAGCTTATGTTGGTAAGTAGAAGATAGCTTTGAAAATTTTGAAATTTTATTACAGTCCAGCTAACTCACAGCAAAATCAGCAGGTAGCGGAAATCTTTTTGTGCTCAAATTTTAAATATTTAGAATATAATACATCATGATAATAATGATAATAATAATTATAATTGCATCTTTTATATAAGTATTATATATAGTGCATATCCAGGCTCTACAGCATGCTCTAATCGCTTTACAATTATAGGCCTACATGTATAAGAAAAAATCTGAGACCTGAAATTCTGTTTGCTGTCATACACGTGGTTTGCTATGCGTGTGCTAAACTGTACAGTCAAATCCCATTATACCGCCTATGTTGGGAAGAGCATGAAGTTGGAGGTACAGCAGGGCTGGAGGTACAATGAGGTTTTCATGTCCCCTGCTAAATACATGGGTGAGTCCTCACTAAATAAAAGCCCCACAGGAATTCATCAGCTTGTAAGTTTTTGGGCTGATATCTGGCGATGCCGGATTTTTGGGGGGGTTTGGGGGGGGGGGGTGAGATGGCGAGGTCACTTAAAAGTTTCTCCAGGTGACTTAAATAGTCAGATTCGCGCGGAGAGCGAAATTTGATGCTGAATTACAAAGTTATATTTTATTTTAAATGTACTCTTCTATATTACACACATTGTATTGTGTTTGCTTTTGACACACTACATCACCGTAGATCTATCTATCCATTTTTCCTGAAATCTACAAGACAAGGGTGGGGAGGAGAGTTGCACAGGGAGGGAGCAAATTAGAGAAAAGTGTTTGATCTAGACCTAGGCGCTAGCTTGTTGAGACGTGTGTGAAAGTTTGTCTAGCAACCACAGAGTGGATGTGCCATGCACTGTGTGTAGCCAAGTGTGTACTGTGTATTTCTGGTGGCCAGTTCGCTGGCGATGTACACCTGAGACAGATGGCTGATGGCGGTGTAAAGGCGCAAATACTGTGTTTATATAGGGGATTCTTTTTCGTACATTGGCAAAACCTGGTGGTAAGCGGGGCTGGGGGTTCAACAGAGGGGAAGGGGTACATGGAGGGGAGGTTTGACTGTATATATTTCCATATATAGTAGCATGAACCAGTACTGAGTGGATGCATTCTGCATAACGTTTGATAGCTTTAGAATGTTGTTGGAAATTTTCAAATTTGATTTGACCATTTCTATTAAATGGATGCCATGTCAGAAGATAGAACAATTAAGACAAGTTTTTATAGACACCTACATGAAGCACTAACATTATGTGCAGTAATAGTAGTCCTTTAGATTGTTTAATCATGCAGTAAGTATCAAATTAACATCACAGCATTCTCAGACTGGTTTCCTCCTTGATATGTTCAACTGTATCTAATTACTGGTCTTATGGTTGGTCAAGTGATTGTAGCAATAACTTGTGATTAAAGTATGAGTTCTCAGATTTATGAGTGCCTTTGCTTACTTTCATTCTCATTAGCATTCTTATTTGTCTGCCTGGAAGATATCATTTGCTGGAAAGTCTTTTTTTATTTGTTGACATTCTACAGTTTGAAAATTCTGTAAACTCTCAATGTCAGACTGTATATTTAAAGCAGTTTGTTTTGTTTTTCAAAAGTTTTAAGAAGTTGTCAAAAATTTTCTGCATTTCAGATTATACCCCTTGGAGCTGATTGTGTTATTCTCATTATATTTCAAATAAGCAGGGTTTTTTCTCTTGCTCATCAATATCTGCATGAGATTTTTGCATTTCTATTAAAAGTTTATTCTGTTCTATGTCGCAGGTGTGAATGGCATGAGGTCAGTCCCTGAAAGCCTGGCAAAGTTCTGCAAAGTTCAACGACCAGCATGGGTCAGTACTATTCAGTTTGACTATCACCTAAAGAAATGGACTGTTGACAAATGGGGTGTATATGACTTTGTAGTCATTGCTCATAACGGGAAGTGCGCTGCTAAACTGACAGAAAATGCTGGTGCTCCAGAAATCCACAGGCTTTGTCATACACGTTTTGCGTCTCGGGTTAATCCCAAGGACAGTCGCATGACGTTGTGTTCATTGTTTGTTCTCATGGTGGCTTTTGAGCGCTCACTTAAGTTACCCTACGAGGGAGCTCATGTAGCCGACAGTAACATCTCATGGATAGCCAACAACTCGGCCAAACTCAAAGGTACATCTTCATCTTCAGGGATTTTGCCAGGAAATAAATTGGAATGCTGGACAATTATCAGTTCTAAAAATTTAGCAGAGCAGAACAAAGTCCCCCAAGAACACATACCTCAGAATGTGGAAAAACGAATATCTGGCATCATGCTGGAATCTTTTGCAGAAGCAACTGGACTTAAAGGGAAGCTGCCAGTTGTACACTTTCAGAAACTACAGCTATGGGGAGCGGCCGTGCCCCTGAACACATTAGCCACCGGGTCTGAGTGTGTCTTTGATGCCCAACGTCAGATTGGAATCTGCAGCGACTGGTTGGTCAGTCCCTGTGTTCAGGGTGCAGCAGTCAGTGGACTGGCCTTGGCAGAAGCAATTGGATCCTGTATCAAAGGTATTGAACTTACTCTTGCCTTTGCTTAAGATTGTTTTGTTGTATTTCTATAGTTATTCCAAATGCGATGTAGGCTGATGGAAAATTTGATCCTACCCCCCAGGGCGGTGTTACTGACTGAAGTATCTTTAGCCCATTCCCAAAGGGGGACATTAACATGTTCTTATGCTCAGTAGAATTGTAAATGGGCTGATTCATCAATGTCGTGCTCATAACTGTGCCTGAACTGCATACGGGGAACTTCTGCTTTTTCTTTCCTAATTCTTACTATCATCATTTTTTCTCTACTTCTTTTGTATGTTTGTCTCTCTTTTGTGACCCGCTATTTCTGGGTGCCTTGATAGTCAAAGCAGACTTTGTGCTGTTGAAGTTAGAGAGGTGAGCAGAGTAAGCCTGATTCCCTGTATAGACTTCTCTGTTGACATCCACCCATTGGCACTCATGTGACCTTATGCAGTTGCGTCGCCGTAAAAACTCTACTAAAACGAAGCAAACAAGAGATTGATCCACTGTGCGCAAACAGTAGGTTCATCAACTGCTATTGTGCTGAAATAGCTTTAACAGATATCATTTTCCACCAGACTTTCACATATCTTTGGCTAGCTGTTCAAATGTACTAAGCCCAAAATTTTGAAGAAATTTTTTATTGCAGTTCCTTAACCCTATCCGTATGCACTGGGGTCATTTTGCACCCCCGGGGTTGTATTCTTTACATTTTAGAATACTTCTAGTGTGAAGATTTCTTTGAATCTTTCAGTATTTCTCAAAAAATCATTTTGACAGACCACTATACAAAGCTTACGGATCGGATTAACGAGTAAATTTCTTCTTTGGAAAGTGGTGGCACAGAGTTCCCCACGTTGTATGGATCTGATAGTGAAGCACGATGTTTGGATAGGTTTAATCTGTGCTGTCGGTTGCATATGCTCAATAAATAGTTTGTCAAAACTCAAATTGTAATGTTGAAAACAAGTTACATAAAATAGGTACAATTGTTAAAAGAATGAAACAGTTTTTCCTCTCAAGTGAAAAATGTTGCTTTTTTGGACATTTGAACAGCTGACGACTATATGTGATTGTTACTTTAATATTTTTCTTTAAGGCTTTTCGGTTTCTTTCTCATTCATGTTTCCTTTATCCTACAGGCTAAGTCCTCTACCTTCTAAATGATGAAGCCTGATTCGTTGATTAGTAGTGGAGTGTTCATCTCACCAAAATACTGAAACAATTCTTTCCCTTACTCCTGTGATTTTTCTTTTACCTTTGCATTTTTATGCATGTTTTTTTTTTTTATGTCCATAGGATAAGTCAAAGTGATTTGCAACTTCCATTGCATTTCATAACTTAAACTACTGTTCCAGATTTCATAATGGAGTAAAAAATGTGCAGCATCTTTAGAAAGTTTTGCAATGAGATTATTTCACTCAAAACAATAGAAGGATGAAAATCATATGGGTTTTTTTATTATTATTATTATTGATAAGACACAGAATGATGCAAGACTCAAATTAATTGTTCACCTTTGTAACTTTTTCAAAATGGTGATATAGACTTACCCATGTTGCCTAATTAGTTATTTTGTTTCTTATCTTTTTTTTAGGGAACAAGTCAAGCACCAGTTTACAGCCATTGTTCAAAGAAGAGAGTCAGAGCAACCCTATCGGAGCCTTTCCATGATTACCTTCTGTGGCAGATCTAAGCGCACAGAGGTACCTCAACTGCTCAGCTCTACCCCAACAATAATGGGGACACCTAGTCTACCTGTAATGGGTTGGACTTGCAATTTTTTTTTAATTGTAAATTTGAATCGCTTCTTAGCCAGATAGGGCATTGCAGCTTTTAGGAATGTACTTTACCTCCTATTCTTCTGTTTACCTTGCAACGAATGGGTACGTATAGCTGGTGGTAGAAATAAAATACATTAATGATAATGCTTTGTGTCGAACGAGCTGCAATTTTGTACATCAACGGAAAGAAGCCTTTTGCAGTTTTCACAAACGATTTGGTTTTTGTTTCATTAGTTACTATTTCTCAATTGATATTGTTCCTCTGTCAGTACTGTTTATTTTTTTCTTTCCAGATTTTAAAAAGAAGTGCAATTTTTATACGCAGTCTGGCATGTGTTATACTCTTGTGTATATAATGGAGAAACAATGGATAACAGAGAGGTCAGGATAGACTGGTTTAATGAGCTGTTGTAGCTAGGTGAACACTGTTGTACGACTTTTCAGTATGTTGTTAGTGAGTTTTAGGCTTCTGGACATTAGTAATGATTCATGTTCGCATTACAATGAATTACACGTTATAAATTACAGCTATGTAACATCTCCCTTTTCAAATCTGGACCCTCTGTATAATCGGAAATGGAATGAGACTCTAGTTACTTTTCCACTTATAATTAATTTAATACTGGAATACTGAGTCCACTTGACTTAATTATTTGAACTTCCATCTCAGTGTTTGTTTTCGTAGCCACTATGTGAACTTCACAATTTCACAATATAAAACTGACTAAATCAGACTTCAACTGTTCATAGGTTTCACACCATGATTCATGTTATTGTCTAAGTAAGGTTTTACGGCGCTCGCAACTGCACAAGGTCATATGAGCGCCAAGGGGTGGATGTCAACAGAGAAGACCAAACTGGGAATCAGGCTTACTCTGCTCACCTCTCTAGCCTCAACAGTACAAAGTCTGCCTCGACTATCAAGGCACCCCGGAAATAATAGTTCGCAAGAGACTGACAAACATACAAAAGAAGTAGAGGGAAAATGACGATAGTAAGGATAAGGAAAGAAAAAGCAGCATTTCCCCCTATGTTGTTCCAACACAGTAGGCATATAAGCATGACATTGATAAATCAGCCCATTTACAATTCTACTGTGCATAAGAACATCTTAATATCCCCCCTTTGGGAATGGCCTCCAGACAATTTCAGTCAGTAGCACTGCCGGTAGAACTGTTGTTGTCATACAGAACTAAATATAACTTTTACACTGTTCGTAAAACTGTAGTTTTCATACAAAACTGAATTTAACTTAAACACTGTTTGTTAACTTAACACTATGATTACACCTAAGTTGTGAATCTGAATTAAATGTCAACTGTTCCTAGATTACACACCGTGATCATTTTAGCCCACACCATTGTTAAATTTAATTGTCTCTGTATCTATGAGGTTTTTGGATCACTCGACCAGGTCTTGTGGTTTTCATAGGTTCTTGCTCTGAAGCTCGAATTTGTTGCGATGACACCAGATCTTGAAGTGCCAGCTCTTGCGGTGGGTTTGCTGGTGTAGACCTATCTCCTTGTCCCTCAAGAATGTCATTCGAAAGGGTTGGTTGTCCTCAGGTCATGGTATTTCTCTTTAGTGCACATCAAGTGTTGTCTGTTACGGCGCTGCACTCCATACTTCGTTTTGATGGTGAATGAACGAGGGGTTGCTGCTTTGGTGATCACTTGTTCTGGTTCCCATGTACAATTACACCTGTACCTAATAAAGTCACAGGGTTCATCTCTGGTAACTTGTGGGCATTCTGGTCATGCCTCTGCTTCACTTTTCTGTTACAGTTTGTCTTGCTTTTGGTTGACATAGTCGGCAGCAGGATTCTTAATTTCCTGCCCATAAACAACTCTGCAGGAGATTTCGAATTTGATTTGGGTGTTGTTCTGTAGTTCAGGGTGGCGAGATTTGTGTCTTCCCCGCTTTCCTTGGCCTTCTTGAGCAGCTTTTTTACTGTCTGAATATTCCTTTCGATAAACCCATTGGCTCTTGGGAAATTAGGGCTTGTTGTGACCAGCTGAATGTTCCACTGTGTTGTGAAGACTCTGAAATGGCATGATGAAAATTGTGGCCAATTGCCGGAGATCAAAGTCACAGGAACGCCATGTCGCACACAGATGATTTTGAGCTGTGTGATCACATGGCTGCTGGTGGTTGTGTCTAGCTTGCAGACCTCAAAATACTTTGAATGGTAATCGCAAACGAGGAGGTAGTCTTTGCCTTGCAATTGAAACAGCTCTGTGGCAAGCTTCATCCATGGCTGATCTGGGATGTCATGTGGTAGTAAAGGTTCGTTCTGTTGGGCATTCTTGTTGCATCGGCAAGTGCCGCAGCTGTTGACTGTTTCTGCAATCTGTTTCAGGCCAAAAGACTGCTGATTTTGCTCTGTTTTAGGATAATTCTTTTCCAAGATGTCCTTCATGTATGAGTTTCAACATTTCTTTCTGTAGACATTCTGAAAGGATCAACTGATCTCCTTTGAGCAAGATTCCATCACATTCTGTTAGTCCTCACAAATCGCCCAGAACTGTTTTATTTCTTTGGGTACTTTGTGCATCAAGTCTAGCCATTCTTCCGTCTGTGTTCTGAGTTTCTTCAGTGTCTCATCTTGCTTTTGCTTCTCCTTGATTTCTTCGAGTTGTTGAGGTGTTACGTGTAATCAGTTGACTACAGCGTCCACAAAGGCTTTCACTTCTGTGTCTGGGATTTCTGGTTCTTCTGTTGAGGAATAGCTGCTTTCTGTCTCTCTTGACGGTGTCAGACAACGCTTTTTCCTTTCCCTTCTTGTATGAGACTTCTAAGTCATACAACTGCATTCATAATAGGAATCTCTGGATCCTTGCTGTACACCTGTTCTAGGGTTTCTTCATAATGGCGACAATTGGCTTGTGGTCTGTCCACATTTGACTTTTTCATCCATCCACGTACTGGTGAAACCGTTCCAGAGCTAAAACGATTTCCTGTGTTTCCTTCTCAATCTGAGCATATCGCTGTTCATCTGTTGTAGGGCTTCTCGATGCGTATGCAACTGGTTGATCTTCTTGCAACAGAACTGCCCCTAGGCCATCTTTGCTGGCGTCGCCTTCTATTGTAACAGATGTCGTTACGTCAAAGTGGCGTAGAGATGGACAAGACGACAGTGTGTTCTTTGGGTTTTTGGCAGCTTCGCCGTGTTTCTCTGTCTATTCCCATTCGTTGTCTTTTTCTAGCCACTCTCTTCAGGGTGCTGTTTCCTTGGACATGTTTGGGATGAACTTCATCAGATAGGTCACCATACCCAAGAGTCTCATGAGTTCTTGCTTGTTCTTGGGTGTTTGCATGTTTTTGATGGCAGACACGTTCTTCTCATCCACTGTGATGTCGTTTTCTGTGAGGTTGTGTCCCATGTACGTCATCTGTTCTTTGAGAAAGTCACATTTGTTGGTGTTGAATTTCAGCCCATATTCTATTGCTCTCTTGAAGACTGCTTCTAAGCGTTTCATGTGCTCTTCAATTGTGCTGCTCCACACTCAGAGATCATCGTCGTAGCAGGCTACACCGTCCAGGTCACCAAAGAACTTGTCCATTGTGCTCTGGTAGACTTCAGGTTCTGAGGAGATTCCAAATGGCATTCTCAGAAACCTCCATCTTCCAAAAGGTGTTGAGAAGGTGCACAGTTTTGATGATTCTTCGCTCAGCGGGTTTTGGTAGAATCCACTTGAGGCTTCCAATTTGGAGTAGTACTTTGCCCCAAACATCTTTGTTGATACGCCCTGAACAGCTGGAATTTGGTAGTACTCTCTTTTCAAAGCTGTGTTCAGTCTCTGTGGGTCTGGGCACAATCTTACTTTTCCATTGAGCTTGTTGACAACTATAATTGGATTGACCCTGTCAGTTGGCTCCTCTTCTTTGGTGATGACACCTAGTTGTTGTTTTTTTCATTCTTCATGGTTCTGCCTCAATTTTTCCTCTTTGAGAGTATATGATCTTTTTTTGTTGCTGCTACTATAATAGGCTCAACTTTGTCATCCTCTCATGGTGCACTCTGTGTGTAGCTTGCCCGATTCTCCAAATGCATCCTTGTATTCTGTGAGCATTTCTTCTAGTCACTTTTATTTGTGTTTGATCTCGTAACTTGTAGCAGCAAACTTGAACTTGTGGCGTCGGTAGCCTAGTGGTTAGGCTACCGGGCTCGTAATCGTGAGATTGCGAGTTCGGGGGTTCGAGCCTCAGCTCGGTCCGACGTTGTGTCCTTGGGAAAGGCACTTTACACGAACTTCCCACTTGGCTCGGTCCTATCGGAGACGGACGTTAAACTAGGAGGTCTCGTCCCTTAAATAACCTAATAGTGTTGACAGGGGTGTTAAACCTATACCATTTCAAACTTGAACTTCAATCAGGAACACAGGAGTCTCGTCTAGGGTCGAACATAAGCAAGTAATTTATTTATGATCAATATGTAAAAGGAACCATGCCTTCACAACAGGTTAGAGTATTTACATGTTACAGAGTACATGCCTTTATTAATAATTGACTCTCACACGTCTCAGTCATTCTCACATAGAATATTATTACAACACCAGCCTAGTGGTACACGTTGACTAAGATATAAAATACAAAAATGACATATTATGATAATGAAAATGTCATAAACCGACATGGAAGTGTTTCTACAAAGGGTAACATCTAAATAACCAATGTCCTGCTAAGGGAATGAAATAAGAGCAGGTCTAATTAGTTCCCTTACATAATACCTCCCCTTCAGTCTGAAGGTATCTGAAGACTAAAGTGTTCCCAGAAGCAATCACAACCTGAGAAATGTCAAAGTTCACAATATGTCCATGTCAAGGCTGGTGACGTGCGCGTCGAGGGCGAAGTTGATCCTCATGTCGTCTCCTCATCGGGCCGTCTCGTAACACATGGACCTCATAGAGTTTGTGACCCAGAAAGGCGGTCACCACAGATGGCTTCCATCTGTCCTTACGCCCACATTTGTAGGAAAGCGCGAAGCATGGGCTGTCTTTGCTGAGACGACGAGCAGGCTCATCTCGAACTTAGAGTGTAGTCTGCCTCTGCGCTGGGATGATGACGCCGAGCTACGTACGGATCTGATGTCCTGTCAGGAGCTCACTGGGACTTTTACCGCTGGCCAGCAGTGTGCGGCGGTAGTGTATGAGAAACCCCTGAAGGGCGTCCGCGGGAAGCAAGTCAGACTTCTTGAGAGACTGCTTAAAGGTCTGGACCAGTCTCTCGGCTTCTCCGTTCGTCTCAGGGTGGTAGGGGGCTCCGTGCAGGTGTTGACTGCCCTGCTGCACACACCAGGTCTGGAACTCGGCTGACGAGAAACAGGTGGCGTTGTCTGTCACAATGGCGTGTGGATAGCCAAAGTGAACAAAGTCCTCGTCGAGCCTCCGGGTGGTCGTCTTGGTTGTTATAGAGGACATGAGGTGGGTGCATCAATATGGACGGGGCTCCAAGGTTCGTCGAGGGTGATCTATGGGTGAGACGGCTGCTTAGGGGGCAGTCTCTGGTGCTCGTTGCAAGTTGTGCAGTGTCGAGCGGCGTCTTCGATATCGGCATCAATGCATGTCCAGTAGACAGCAGTGCGGGATAACTGCTTCATTCTCTGCATTCCGAAATGTCCCAGGTGCAGGATCTGGAGGACCTGGGATTGCATAGTCTTTGGGGTCGCCACTCTGTGGCCGTGGAAAATGCAGCCATTCGACAGAGACAAAAAGTCTCGAAGAACGTAGAAAGGTTTCATTTGGTCACCGAAGTTCTTGGGCCAGTTGCCTTGCAGGTGGTGGATCGCCTTGGTTAGAGCAGGGTTTTTGGATGTTTCTCCCTCTAAAACCTTCGGATTTGCAAGTGCGATTTGGCTGCCGATCAGTTTTATGGTGCAAATAGTTGCTGAGTCTGCACCAGTCTCCTCCCTGTCAAAGGATGGATCCGCCCCTACTGGCAATCTACTCAGGGCGTCTGATGTCTTGCGATATTCTATGGAGTAGTCGTATTGGCTCAGAGTGAGGGCCCATCTGGCTAGTCGATTTGCTGCCAGAGCTGGAATTGGCTTCGTTGGTCCATAGAGGGCAATCAGCGGCTTGTGATCCGTCACCAGGATGAAACGTCGTCCGTAGAGAAACTGGTGAAACTTGTTGAGACCGAAAATGATAGCCAGGGCCTCCTTCTGAATTTGGCTGTATCTTCTGTGGGTCTGCGTCAGTGTTTTTTGAGACATTGGCAATGGGTCTCTCACTGCCATCACTGTATGTATGAAACAGGACACAGCCAATTTCCATGTCTGATGCATCGCAGGATATTCCCACCTCCAACGTAGGGTTGAAGTGGGCCAGGACGGTGTCAGCACTCAGTCAGTCTTTGATATGTTGAAAAGCTGTCTGTTCAGGCGCACCTCACTGCCATTGAGTGTCTTTCTTTGTCAGACGGTACAACGGTTCCAGGATAGTCGACAGGTTTGGAAGGAATTTGCTATAGAACTGGACTTGGCCTAAAAAAATCTCACGCTGGACACGTTGGATGGTGCTGGCATCTGCATGATGGCGTCTGTTTTTGGATCTTTTGCAATGCCGTTCTTGGAAAGGTAGTGTTCTAGGAACTCTACGTGGGGCTGAGCAAAGAAGCACTTCTCTAACTGGCAGCGTAGTCCTTTGACTTGTAGACGCTGGAACAGGCCTCGTGGGATCTGCAGGTGTTCCGCCGTCCACTGCATTGTTGCCGCTGACAAGGATGTCCTCCATGTAGACTGCAACACCAGGCAGGTCTTGTGTTAACTGGTCCATGATTTCTTGGAAATAACCGTGATCCCAGGTTATTCCAAACAGCAGGCGTTTCTGTAGCAGGACGCCTATGTGAGTGCTTAGGGCAAGCTTCTTCTGCGACTCTGGGCCAAAGCAGATCTGGTTGTATGCGTCAGCGAGGTCAGTCTTCGTGAAATAGTGGCCTCGACCCAGTCTCCGCATGAGATCCTCCGGTTGTGGCATCGGGTGACGATGTGTCTCCAGTTGCTGGTTCACAGTGACAGAGTAGTCACTCATACTGCTCTGACCTTGTGTAGACTTCTTATTGATAGGTACCACTGGCGTACTATATGAGTTGAACTGGACTGACCCCCAGATACCTTTGTTGATGCCGGCTTGAATGGTACTATCCAGGTCTTCCTGTACTGCAATAGGTACTGGGCGAGGATTGTGAAAGACTGACTGGACGTCTGGCTTGAATCAAACCTCCAGCTGGAAGTCTTTGGGTGTCCCCAGCCCTTTCTTGAACGAGTCTGGGAACACCTGACATAGTTACTGGTTGGAGCTCTGCAGGGACATATCAGGCTTAATGTCTTGGAGGACTTTGTTGACTTTGTCGTACAGGAGCTGGTCCAGGGATAGACCTAGGCTTCTGCATGATTCTCGGTCGAGGAGGTTCAGCTGCAGACGGGTGACGACGAACTTTTGTTGTTCGCGTTTGTCGTCCTTAGCCAACGTAGTTGGGACTGTGATGACTCCGAGGACAGGAAGGTCTTGATCAGAGGCACACCGGTACTGGCTGTTGGTCTATTTGGCCTATTGAGCAGGTGCCATGTGTTCAAAGAGATAAAATTATCTCTGGAGCCGGTGTCGACCTATAGCTGGACTGGATGCCCCGATATATAGCACTCTTAGGTTCTGGGCTTGATGCTTGAACTCTTGATCGTCTTCACAATCGTGACTCGTTGGCTTTTTTTCTTTCGGCATGCCGCCTCAATGTGGCCCTTGATGTTGCAGAAACAGCATGTGGCAGTGGCAAAACGGCAGCTGTCAGATGTAAGGGCTCCGTCACATCTGGTGCAGCGTTTCTGTTGCAGCCATTTCTTCTCGTGATGAGACTTGTGTTGAGGTGTTGTCTGCTTAGGCCAGGACGGCTTTCCTGGCGCTCGTCTCTGCGACTGCCCGACTTTGTGGACGGCCGTGTCCTGAGACGTTAATGTCTCTTTTGCGACCTTTGAAGCCTCCTCTGCCTCTGCTGCAAGTTCGATGGCGCTGGCGAAGGTCAGCTCGTCGTCTTTGATTTTAAAAAGGGCTTTACTGGTTGCCTCGTTGTGGATGGAGCAGACAAACCGAGTCCTCATGGCTTCGTCCAGCGGGTCAGGGTCACTGATAGAGGCAGAATCGCAGGTGGCAGCTTCTTGCCTGATTCGGGCTGCCAGTTCGTTGACAGTCTCCCCTGGCTTCCTCTATGTGTTGGTCCAGAACTTGAGCTGTTCTCGTACTATGAAGCGTTTAGGGTTGTATTGATCTGTCATGTAGGCTGAGATCTCCGTCATTGACAGACTGTTGATGTCCCTTGGTGGCGACTGTTGCTGGGCCAGATTCATCAGCAGTTTGTCGCCGACACTGGACTGGTTAGTGAGGAATATTTCTGCGCGCTGATCGTCTGGAATAGCGTTAGCCTGTGTGAAGGTTTCGAACCTGGCACTTACATGACCAAAATTGAGTCGATAGTGCCGTAAGACACCTACTCAATCAATCAAAAATCAGAATCTGAACCAGTAATCCGACCAGAGCTCGATAGAGAGGTCGAATTCTCCAAACTTCGTGCTTATGACCGTCTTCTTCTACTAGACTTCGGCAAGTAACACCTCCATCTGCTGCTGCCGTTTACTCTCATCTGTTCTCGCAGCAGTTTGATCAACTCATCCTGGGACTGTGAGCGAGACATGACGACTGGTCTCTGACCGGCAGCAGCTTGTTCTGTCGCTAAAGTTATGTTTTACGGCTCACGCTTTCTCGGTGTTCTGTTCTTAGAAGAACAGGGAAAAGCACGAGACGTTGGTCGGCCTTTTGACACGTTTCACTTTTCTCGCTGTTTTGTCCTAAGATTAAGAAGGACAGGAAACCAAACCAGACGTTGATCGGCTAAGTTTGACACGTTTCACTTTTCTCGTTGTTTTGTCCTTAGAAGGACAGGAAATTACAACAAGACGTTGACCGGACAAGGTTTCGAACTATGCACGCTCTCCTGCTAAAGTATAAGTGGCGTCGGTAGCCTAGTGGTTAGGCTACCGGACTCATGATCGTGAGATTGCGAGTTCGGGGGTTCGAGCCTCTGCTCGGTCCGACGTTGTGTCCTTGAGAAAGGCACTTTACACGAACTTCCCACTTGGCTCAGTCCTATCGGAGACAGACGTTAAACTAGGAGGTCCCGCCCCGTAAATAACCTAATAGTGTTGATAGTGCGTTAAACCTATACCATTTCACCATTGTTTTTCTGCTTAAGTATGGAAGTGGTGGTTTGGTTTCAACAGAGGACAACAAGGATTGAGATTGGGTTTAATGTCTGTTAGGCGCGAGAAGAACGCCCGACCGACAGTACCTTTAGGCCCCGATCATCAGAAACTTCACTTGACCGGTTGGAGGCTCTAAAAGTAAATAAATACGACCGCCAAGGACCCTTGACGTCAATAAAAGCAAGTAATGAGGATAGAAATTGAGAGCGTGCAAAAAAATTTGACCAACTACGGATGGGGAAAGTCGAGATGATAAGTGAAACGTGTGTAGACTTTAGACTATGAGCAGGTGATAAGTCTTTGTAGACTTATCGTAACTTGATCCGTATACGAACAATAATTTTTCACCAACCTGTCTTCTCGATGTTCCCCAGGCTCCTGTGTCGCTTCCCAAGGCTTAGGAAGGCTTTCTTGCTTCGTCGAAGGCTTGTTGCAGAGGCAGGCAGCTTGGCTTGTATCTGGACCAGTCAGCTGGGCTGTGCTGTGTAGAGCAGGCTTGGCTTGGCTGTGTTTGTTTCAGCAAAGGAGCCAACGGGTCTTGGTCTTGCTTGCTCGTAGATCCTATCCTCGTCGCCGATGTTAGATCTTGTAACTTGTAACAGCAAACTTGAACTTCAACCAGGAACACAGGAGTCTCGCCTTGGGTCGAACATAACCAAGCAATATATTTATGATCAATATAATGTAACAGGAACAATATCTACACAACAGGTTAGGGTATTTACATGTTACACAATACATGTTTTCTTTAATAATTGACACATACGTCTCAGTCATTCTCACATAGAATATTATAACACCAGCCTAACGGTACACTTTGGCAAAGAAAATACAAACATGACATATGTGTCACGACGAGGTGGAATCAGGCGCTCGTCAATTTTTGAACGTGTGGAGTTATTTGTAACGTTTTAAAGCTTGTTCATTGGTCTTGCTTTCGGTGAAAAAAATACTCATCTATCATGAATAGTAGTCGAGATAATCTGCGATTGAATGAGATGGGGATTGATTGGTTTCAGAGGCAAAATTAGCGAGAAAATGGCCATCAAAGTTTGATGACTTTCAAAGCTTGAGAGTCCGTAGAAACTTAAAATTTACATTTTTTAAATGTCTTTCATCAATGGCTTTCAGTGAAATGGACCCATAAATGTGTTTTTAAATTGACGAAAAAAGTGTTGACAAAGGTAACTCCGATAGAGAGAGATTTGTTGGGGGGGGGGGGGGGGGTGCCTTAAATCAACATTTTTCAGTAATATTCACACAGAAATCTTTTAACATGGAGGTTAATGGTGTTGAGTCGAAAAACAAAAATTCGATTTTTTTTAAATTGCCAAATGGACAGAAAATTGTCAGTTTCTTCGATATCATTATTTTGACGAGCGCCTGATTTCACCACGATGTCTCACATATTAGGATAATGAAAATGGCATAAAACATTGAAATGTTTCCACAAAGGGGAACAACATACTAACCAATGTCCTGCTAAGGGAATGAAATAAGAGCAGGTCTAATTATTTCCCTTCCAAAAACGTTTGATCTCATCTAGTCTTTTCACAAGCTTCAGTTGTTCACTTGTCTGAAGACCTATTATTGTTTTTGCTCCATCCGTTGAGGTGACGATGAACTTGATCAATGTTTTCTTTTACTTGTGAGTGCACTTGAGTTTTGTCTGGTCCTCCTCCAGGGCCACGTTAACTAAGTGCGGGGCCCTAGGCTGTCCATGAGCCGCGGGGCCGGGGCCCCTCAATGGCGTTGATGCTACTACTACCGCATTGTAACCCCGAACCGATGGAAAGCTATACTGTAAAACGTGATTAGATGTAGGCCTACCAGTATCCACCAATAATGTGGATTAAGACGACGACAAGCACATTTATAGATCTATTTCTGTTACAAAGTATGAGGGAGCCGAAACCTATCCGTGCTTGTTTTCTTCGTGGTGGATTACTTCATTTAAACACATACACAACAGATTATAAACACTCATACCTTATATTTTTCTCCTCGCTTTTTGCTGGGCAAATGCCTCGATGATTTCCTCAAATCTAGAGATTTTGTCGTTTCAGATTCAATCGTCAAGAGAGCTAAGCCGCTTGGTTTCTCTTGTCCCATCGTTGAACGCAGTCTACTTTTCACTCGTTTCAGTAGGGAGAAGGATCTGTAACCCTCTACGTTGGCGATAGGCATGGTGAGAAAGAGCCTCAGTGCGATCTCTACATTTGGGAAAGCTGTTGTTGCACCACTTTGGCACAGATCTTGAAGGAGCCGGGGAGGAGAAAGTGTATCCTCAGACTGAAATGTTGAGTTGACATATCCTGAATACGACACTAGTTCGTCAGGAAATGATGGCTCTAGGTCGTCCTCATATTGCTGCCTAATGCGAGATGCTGTGTCTCGAATGCTTGTGGCAGGCTTCTTGTGAAGATAAAAGAGAATGTCAAAATCTTGAGCCAAAGTCTTGTAGATGTCTCCTCGCTTTTCAAGTTCAGACAAAAGGCAGTCAACGATGACAAGGAAGGTGTTTATTCTAAACTGCTCCCGATGCGACAAAACAGCTTCAAAATCTTTCGTTTTGTCGTGGAAGCGCTTGCGTTTTGCAGTGCGTTTGTATTGGTAGGAAGGCTCTTCGATGAAAGGTGTGACTGATTGTTCGATTCGCTCGAAATCGTCCCGAAGTCCTGTTAAGAAAGCAGTTAGAGAATCGTACAACATGTGTATGACTCCCAGATTGAGTGATGGTTTCTGAAGTGTTTTGTTGACAGTGTTGAAGCGTGCCAGAACTTGTTCCCAAAACACACACAGCACAGCAAATTCAAGATTTTCCATCTTGTTGTACAAGGATGACGCCTCATCACGTGTTTGGGGAGATTCTTTCATGTCACGAGAGATGTCAAGCTGTAATGATATAATCTTTTTCTAGTTGGATTTTAATGCTACTGTTCCTTCATGTCGGGCAGACCATCTAGGGCCATCGATACGTTTTACAAACAAGCCCCAACGATGTGTGGAGCTTGAAAGGAAGTTGTACAATGCTTGGATGAATCCGAAAAATGATGCTGCGTCTACGCAACATTCAGCTGCACAAACACCAACCAGATTTAGAGAATGAGCCGAGCAGGGGACAAAGGAAGCCTTGGGATTCATCTCTTTGATACGGGCTTGTACACCACTGAGGCGTCCAGCCATGTTACTAGTGCTATCGTAGCTTTGACCACGGCAGTTTCGAAGCTCCAGTCCAAATTTGTCCGAAGCTGTCAAAATCTCTGACGTGAGAGACTCTGCATCGTGTGCTTCTATTGGGATGAAAGTTATAAATCTCTCTACAGGTAGACCAGCTTTGCTGACGTAACGAAGAATGAATGTCACTTGATCGGTGTGGATTATGTCTTGGGATGGAATCGACACTAATGCTGTAGTACTTTGCCTCTTTGACCTCTTCAACGATGACTGATCTTACTTTGGCGGTCTACACTTCTACAAACTCATCAACAATAGTAGATGATAAATATGACGCGTGCCCAGTCCTTCGTTGCCATGCCGCGCAATATGATCTGCTAGGAATGGATCAAACTCAGCCATTAATTCTAACAATCCAAGAAAGTTACCGTTATGTGCAGATCCAAATTGTTTGTCATAACCACGTAGAGGACGTTCTCTTTCGCACAGAAATTTCACAACAGACACCACCCTTCTCAAAACCTGACGTCAGTATTCAACCTCTATTTTCAACTGTGAGACGAAAGAGTTGTCTGACACCCTACTTTGTTTTCCAAACACATAGAAGTCATTTACAGCTTTGCGATGGGTAGGACAATCGCTCTATAACGTTTTTCCAGTCGTTGAATGCTGAAGTGAAAGCAGTCTCACAGGTGGTGCTGAATAATTTACAACGCTGACAAAATACTTTCCCCGTTGACTCTGAATAATAAATCTAGTCTCTTGTAGCCCTTTTTCTTCAGCGCATCAACTGAAGCGCCTTTTTGGTCCACCTTGTGGATTCCTTTCTTTGATTGTTCTGCTGCTTGACAGATGCCCAACGCTCTCTCCAGGATCAGATCTGTCTCTCAGCTGTCTTTCTCTAAGTTGTGTTGAATTGATGCTGACAACTATTCCGTCTTTGATAAGTTCATCTTCCAAAGTCCCGAATTTGCAGTTTTGACTGATTTTCTTCCGTTCTGCTAAATATTCATCAATTAACTCATCTGGATTCTGCTGTCTTGAGTTGAATTTGTACCGCCCCAGAGTCACGTTGGTCTTTGGAGTGCAACAGTCTTCAAATTTCTGCAGCAGAGGCTCAACCTTGTCATCTCCTCTTCTGAGAAAGTCCAGGTTGTGAGGATCTTCCTGCCTTCTTCCCCTATCACTATCACATTTTATGGGATGTCTTGACATTGTTCTTTCTCTGTGTGTGTTTTCATGGCCAGATCTAAGTAGAGTTTCATGGTCTCCTTCCATGTTTTCCATTTCTCAGCCAGGCAAGTGTCCTCCTTCAGTTTTGAAAACCATCTGTTGAAGTGGAGTTAACATCAAAGCCATGACGATGTGAATGAAATCAAGGGATGTAACAACTGTAGACTGCCAGCAACTGTCCTAATTGATGAGCTGTTCCCCTTGGATCAGCTCGCCCTCTTCGCGTTCTCAGTCTCTTGTCTGTCTTCTGTCGTCGTTCTTGTGTCTTCTGCCGTCGTTCTTGTGTTGCCACCACGTTTGCCAAGTTTATAGGGAAGTTCTCACCCAAGATGGATTTGGATTTGAGGCTTAGGCGGTACAGTGACCTCAAATCTAGAGTCTCTGTGTTATGAAACGCTCTGTAGGCCGACTGAGAACATTCTAAAAGATTATTTTCTTCAAGATATTATGTTCTTAATTGACCACCTTTTACTCAGATTTTAGACAAAAATGGTAGGTAAAAGACCAGCCTATAGTTCTTAAACTTATGCATGGGAAAACGACTGTTTCTTTAGTAGAGGTGTTACGACTGCGTGCTTAAAACACAAAGGCACTGTTCCTGAAAGGAGTGAATCATTAATAAAAGCTGTTACAACATCAATAACAACGTCAAGATAGTTCACTGATAAAGGTGTCGGCATAGGGTTAAGGCAGCAGGACTTCGGTTTGTGATGACATTATGATCTCTTTTTCTCTGAGTCCTGTGAGACCGGTTTAAAATTACATATAGGAGGTTCCCGTGGAACTCTTCGAATTCAGGTACAGATGAACTGTGTTTATCCTATGTGTCTGTTATTGTAGCAATTTTTTTCTGCAAAGAATGTTCCAAAGTTATTTGCTAGCTCTCCTGTGGGAGGAGCACAAGGAATAAGGGCAGATTTGGATTTTCCACAAAGTGAATGAACCAGGCGAAAGAGACTTTGAGATGTTTTTAACGTTGATATAATGTTATTGTAAAAGGAACGTTTCGCTATGATTATGAGTTCTTTGACTTTTCTGTGAAGTTGTCCATAGATGTCTCTGTGCACGGTGAGTCCTTGTGCCTGCCATCTCCCCTCTGCTTGTCGTCGCTCCGCGTTGCCTGCCTTTATCTCCAGCGTCATCCCCGGCGCCGACGGTCAATCTGTAATAGTCTGGATCTGAGTGGGGCGTGTTGGTCAAGAACACCCCTCTCCGGGGTGTCATAACTATCTGCTCTGCTTACACAAAAAAGTCTTGACAGGACTTCGATGGCATCACGCTGAAAGTCCGCGGAGAATTGGCCATCGTTTATGTTCTTTTAGTTTCTACTCTTGACAGAGCGCTTCGTTGGGCCCGGCTTCTTAATATCCATTTCGAAAGTCACAGCAAAGTGATCCGATAAAACCTGATTTGTGACAGCAATGTCGACGATAGTTTTTACATTGTTTGTGGCCACCCAGTCGAGTATGTGACCCCTCTGATGAGTTGGATAGTTGACCACCTGTTTGAATCCCAATGTGGTCAGTACATTTTTCATGTCATTTGCGAATTTATTTGATTTGGAGTCAAAGTGGATTTTTGAGGTTGCCGAGTAGTACTAATTAGTGTTTCTTGGCAATGTGAGTGTCTAACAAGTCTTGAATATCGTTAAAAAAATTCATGGGCTCTACACCTGTTTTTCGACGTGCAAGGGGGACGGTAAATACAGAGAAATGTGATTCGATGACTATTGACTAAAAGCTCAGATTTTGAGCAGTCAAAGCTGGAGTAATCGGTGAGGCAGTGGGACCTAAGGAAAGTCCCATTTCAAACATGGGCAACAAGAGAGACAGACAGACAGACAGAGTCAGAGAGAGGGAGACAGAGTCAGAGAGAGAGGGAGAGAGAGAAAGAGAGAGAGAGAGACAACACGGATGCCTTCAGTACAAATACAAATAAGGGTAAAATCTGAGATTGCAAAAGGTGGGTGGGGGAGAGCAAATGAAGGCAGTCAGAAGGTACTCTCCGTTCAGATACTGCTATATATGCATTGATAATCCACTAATCAACCGGTTGTACCGGGGTATACAGGATGACTTGTAGCAGTGGCAAGACCGTTCTCCTTGACCTGACACTTACAAGAGGCTCATTACAGACCACTGAAGAGGATGTATTTATTCAGTTTCATCCTCTTGCTGCTTCTTCCTTTCAAGATCACTCGTTGATGGTGTTGTCTTCCTGTCTTTCACAACCGCAAGTTGATGTATGGCTTTGCCATGGCTCTTCAACACCAAATTCATGGGTGGCACAAAGTTGTCTGAAGAAAAGAGAGTGTTTATTTTATCTTGAAGTGGGCATTTACAACAAGTAGCTGAATGAATGTCTTCTTTCTTCTGGTGAGGAAGTTTCTCCATAGTGCACGGCTCGGACATGGCTTTTGCGAAAGGCATGTTCTGCACATTTCAATACCTCCACGACTCCATTTGATAGCGTCACCAATCCGCCATTGTTTTTTCTTTACAGAAACCGAAATCAGGAGTCTCCAAACTCCATGTCATCCTCGAGTGCGGCTTGACAACTGGCATACTTTAGTCGCTTCATTAGTCTTCTACAGATGAAACCAGCAGCAGTATACACAAGGCATGACATCTGCCACTCTCTGTCTGTGAACATCACTGCTTTCAGATGTTCTGTCTGTATGATGAACTCAGTGCCTGCTCCTTGAGGAGAGTTTGATGAGTTACTGTTGGGCTTCCACTGCGAGCTCTTGAGTATCATCCAGCTGGGTGGTGTTGCCTGATGACGGTGCCTTCACCTCATTTTGGTGAAGGAGGATTCGCATAGAGTAGCGGAATCTTTCTGCCTTAGGATTATTATTCCAGCCACCTCGGCAACTAATTTTTCTAAAGAACATTTCGAGATGGTGTTGGGAGTACATGTATTTGTATAGCGGCAAGTACTTAAGCTTTTCACTGCCAATCATCTCCATAGTCAAGCCCTCTGTTGAAGTGGTGCTGATGATGAAGCCGAGGATGGCTTGGCCTCGCTGCGATGAATGCAGTGGTGTCCCGTTATAGTCCAGCAAGGTCAGGGGGTACTTTTTCTCACTGTCAAAAAATCCTTGCCATTGATCTTGGTTTGCTAGTGACAATGGTGCTTTCTGTCCGTTTGCAAATGGATTTTTTGCTTTGAGGTGATCAAAGAGCCTATCAATGTTCCAGATAAACTCACACGTTGGTGCAGAGCCTTGGAATGCAGGAAGGTGAAGGTCATTCCGAAGGTGATCAGTGGCGGTGGCTACTGACGAGGATAGCGTCTGGGCTGGTACATTTACCTTCATCTTCACGTTGTGGCAGTTCACATTGTTTGCGCCATGTGTGTGTTTTGAATACAAAGAATAAGACAATCTGTTCGCTATGTGCCTTGTCCCCATATTATGTGCGTGTTTGCTCTGAGCATGCTGCTGCATAGTTGTAATTTGTAAGGTGCAATTTATTTGTAATGCAAACATGAAGCATTACAAATGTCCAGCAGTCTAAAACCCTCTAACAACATACTCCGCCTGTCAACTTTGAAGAAAGTTGGTACAGTCTGCAGAGAAGTAGAATCAAGCATTTTCTTCACGTAACATACGTAACGGCCACTTCATCATAATGTCAATCAAAAAGTTACTTCCCAAATGACTTGTAAAGGTATAACAGTTCAAACTGTAAAATTTTGGCCCATTTGTCCAACTTTCTTCATCTACTTATAGTCCTGCTAATTTCCCTAATGACATGTTAGACTGTTGTTCTTCCATGTATATTTTTCTCCTTACGAGAATGCAAAGTTCAAAGGGATTATACTGGTTTAGATGAAATTCTTGGGGGTG
>NW_004797275.1:2583401-2588401 GCF_000002075.1 Aplysia californica
AACGACAAACACTCTCCCACAGACTGACTTTAAAAATAAAGTAAAAAACTATACCTCTATTCTGTGGGGGACTCATTGGAAGAATCAAACCAACAACAAACTACACAACACTATGCCCAAACTGGGTCCACGAATACCTGCAGGCCTCTCCAGAAGAGACGAAGTCATTTTTACTCGATTACGCATCGGACACACGTCCCTGACACATAAATACCTCCTTCATGGAGATGAGAAGCCGTTCTGTTACAGATGCATTTTAACAGAATGTCTAGACTATACAGAGACCTGAAGGGAATATTTTAAATTTAAGTGCAAAAAATTGTAAGATCTGTCTTCCGTCGTTGGTCCCAACAGAATCCTTGATTTTATAAAGGGCATTGGCCTTTGCGGAAAATCAGAAATAACGTTGTATAAACAAAAAATTCTGTTATTTTAAAACGTTATTTTAAACTGTGAAGTTTTGTACCTCGATTTTTAGCATTTTAACATTTTAATAGAAATTGTTACCAAAATCAAGCCGTGCGATGAACTGTTGCGAATCAAACCAACTTGTTTCGCGTGCTCATATATGACCTTATGTCGTTGTGTGCTCCGTAAAACTGTTACTAAAACAAAAAACAAACACAAAAGTGTGCTTTTAAATGAATATTATTGGCGTTCAGCTACTGATGGGCAATGTTCCGAATGTTATAGTAGCCCAAATAATTGGTTCCATGCTGTGTTCTGTGCGTTTTGGAAGGTATATTTGGTCAAGGGTAGTGTCAATCCATGCGTGAACAAATTCGATAAAAACTGCCAAATGGGCAGAAAAATGCCTGTTTCTTCAAATTCATTATTTTGACAAATGCCTGATTTCCCCACGCTGCCTCACATATTTATTGTATCATGTATACATGTACACATAGGTGAGAGGGGATGGTTGGCAGGTGCTCTGGTGTAGTCTGCTCTTTCTTGTAAACATCTGTCTTCCTTATCTCTCCTCCTTTTTTTATTTGTATTTTACTATCTAGTAACATCTTTAATCTTTGGTACTTGTATTAAGTTATACATGTATGACCTAATTGTGTCCCTAGTACTGTAGAACTAGAACTCTTACTAAAAACTATACTAAGGTGAGTGTGTACCGTTAGTTGATTGCATTACCTGCATAAGATGCTTCAATATCTAATTTTAATAAGAACGGGGGGTTTTATTCTTGGGGCAGGGAAGTTTTACTAGATACTAATGGACAATGTTCCGAATGTTATTGTAGGCTGCCTATTGGTTCCATGTTGAGTTCTGTGCGGTTTGGAAGGTATATTTGGTCAAAGAAAGTATGTGTCGATCCGTACGTGAAAAAAAATTTGGGGGTGTAGTCTCCCTTGTTAATTCATCAACCCAGTGAATAAAACATTCGCGAATTTAAATTTTGTCTTAATTAAGCAGAAAGAGCGCACTCATAGTCGTAGCTGACTTACTTATTCTCGCTTTGATCACAGCACATGCGTGTTTCTGCAAAAATGTATGTTTTGATTTATTATCTAGTATCTAGACTGAAGACAATTGTGAGGTGTGCTGACAAAATGAGTTACTTCTCGGATTTGAGCATTATGGAAATTGATACATCAACTTGATAGGTGAAGTTTGTACAATTTGTGAGCTTGGAATAGTAAAAGACACAGTAAACTTGAACAAAATGACATCAATTGAAAATCTATAAATCTGACCCCAGTGTCGATTTTCAGCCGATATCTCCATTCTTGGATCGTGAGAAATAACTCATTTTGTCAGCACATCTCACAAATGTTTAAGATCTTAGGACGCCTACTGAATCGCTCTTAGTAGCCTGGAAATGCCGTCATGTCTATGAATCGGCAAAACCACACTTCCTAAAAATGCTAGACCCAGTGCAAAATCAAGGACTCCGCCTCGCTCTGGGGGCTTTCCGCTCTTCTCCGGTGGAGAGCCTCCTGGCCGAGGCAAACGTACCCTCACTCGCACTCAGACGCACACAACTCTCACTACAATACGAAATTAAACAGAGCTCAACACCAGAGAACCCAGCACACGATCATATTTTCAAAACTAACCCAGACACCATAGACAAATTCCAAAACAACGAAAAACTCATCTAACCCTTCGGCCTCAGAGTCCTTGAGGACCTCAAAAACATACACTTTTCCAAACAAAACATCTAACAATTTGTTTTCCCCGACCACCATCTACACCGACAACAACACACTCCACAGACAAGTACATCTTAAGACGACCCTCCAGGCTATTGCCGTACGGGTCACCCTGCACAGACCTATCACGATCTGCTCAGTTTATATCCCACCAAATTACCCCCTCAAAATAACCCAACTAAATGACTTAAAGGCTCAGCTTCCAAAACCCTTTATTTTGCTAGGTGATTTCAATGCCTACAGTCCCCTTTGGGGAGACAAACCTACAGACCAGAAAGGAAAAATAATTTTTAAAAACTTTTTATTTCAAAATAACATCTGATAGATCCCCAACTTACAGAAACAGAGCCACAGAGACACGGCCTTAACCAATGATCATATATAACAAGATGGTCCTTTCCTCTCTTTGAGCCAAAAGCGCACCCTTTGCGACCCTACTTGTTTAAAAAACAAAAACAAAGTGAAACTAACAAGTTTTTGAATAAATAAGAATTGAAATTTAGGAACAACGCTTTTTTTTAATGGTTACGCTGACAAAAAAATCATTTCCGGAGGAAGAGGCGACTGTTTTCTTCGTTTAATTTGACTTTAGAATGAGAGGCGAGAGGTCATTAAAATAAAATTTAAAAAAACTAATACTCCCCACTGAACGAACCCGAACAGCTGATGAACAGCAGTCGATCTGCGCACGCAAGGAGGTGCTATTCCTATTTTTCTTTTGGAGAAACGGAAGAGAGCTTCAAAACAAACTGCAGCGCCATCTGAAGCAATGAGCGGACTTCCGGCAGACACTTTTTTGGCTGAGTGGACCATCTTGTTATACGATCTTTGCCCAAACACAGAAATACCTCCTTCAGGGAGATGAGAAGCCGTTCTGCGTTGGATGCGACACATATTTTACCATTAGGCACATTTTAACCGACTGTCCAGACTTTGGAGAGACCCGAAGGAAATATTTTAGATGCAAAAAAAAATGCAAATCTGTTTTCCGTCGTTGATCCCAACAGAATTCTGAATTTTATTAAGGCCTTTGGCCTTTATGGAAAATTATAAAATGGAATAAAATTGTTATGTTATTTTAAAAAGTTACTTTAAATTAAAAATTTATTTACACCAAATAGTAATATTTCATCATTTTAAAATCTGATTATTGACCCGAGCCCAGTCGTGCAATGAACTGTTGTGAATGCAACCAACTTGTGTTTCGCGCGCTCATATAACCTTATGCAGTTGCGAGCGCCGTAAAAACTCATGCTTAAAAAAAAACAACTGGAAAGGCCGCAACACACGTAGACTAATTCACAATTAACGTTACATCGACGAAACTAGCACTTAGTTGAAAGTTTCAAATTCGTTTTACTCAAATCAAAATGTTTGTAGATGTGACAATCCTGCACCATACTCTCATATGAATCTGATAAGATAATGAGATGTGTCTTCATTGTCCACATGCTGGCACATTGATTTGGTGTTTCATCACACACGCATGCACAGAGAGAGAGAGAGAGAGAGAGAGAAAGAGAGAGAGAGAGAGAGAGAGAGAGAGACCTCAACACAATTTTTGTCAGTTGGGAGGCGAGCTACTTTGGCCGTGCCTGTCAGGGTCAATCCGTGCTGTGAGGGATAAAACAAACCAGACTGAGATATTGGACTTTAAAAAAAACAACTCCCCACAAGGGTATAGATTTCTCGTCCCGTGTGTGCAACGACGATGGGCATAACGGCTACACACCAGACTCCGCTATATTAAGAGGACGTTTTGTGTGATATTTTGATGCGATAAAGGCAAGATTAACACACCAGACTCCGCTATATTAAGAGGACGTTTTGTGTGATATTTTGATGCGATAAAGGCAAGATTATAAAAATACATACAAATACATGTATTATAACGTACGTTATAAATTTGAAAGGGAGTTGGGGGTGGGAGGGGGTGTTGTTGATTTGCTATTTATTTTACCCCCATGAACACTCACCTGCTAGTCGGGTTGTTGTATTCCACTCTGGCCGACACAGTCGACGAGACAGCCTACCTCCCAAATTATCAAAATGCATCGGTGAGGACCAGAGCACTTGCAATAAAGACGGGATTAAAGGGTTTTTGGGGGGTTTGTCCTTGGGTTTATAAACTTATTGGTTATTGTGTCATAAAATGATTTGCTGTAGTGTTGTGGACCCACCTTTGACCGCTAAAGACACAAAAGAACGCAGAGGCTGTGTATATGAATCATTGTGCGATTGTTTTGTAAATGTTCTACGTCCAGATTGACCCAATATAGAAAAGTTACAAGTCGGGCAGCTTCAACTTCAATTATACTTGTCGGGGAATTGTTTACTCTATTATAGAGTAGGCAATATGTCAGGGCCCACCCGGGGTAAAAGGGACAACAATCTCTCAGAGGACACATTATGGGGGTACTCTATTCAGAAAACATCCCCGTGCAGGAATCGAACTCACGTCTTCAGCTTGCGACATCGTAACACCTAAATGCGACACCACAAACGCCGGTGTGCAACTTCTCATGATCCCTCAGAGCACCAACAAACGTGTCCAGCTTTTTGCGTGATAGTATGATTGTATTGTAAATGCTTTTTCGTCCACGTTGACTCAATTTATATCATTTCAGAGGTAGGCTGCTTGGACTCTGCCCCGGAGGGCTAACCATAGTTGACCAGAATACAGCATCCCAGCAGACAGAGACAAAGATGCATCTTATTATATTATGTATTGAATAGAATACAGTCGGGCGCAGATAACACGAACACGGAAAACTCGAAATCCCGGATAGCTCGTTCAATTTGCCATTCCCCTACTGATTTCATTATAAACGACCC
>NW_004797275.1:2590901-2594853 GCF_000002075.1 Aplysia californica
CGCTCTGAAAATACCGATCAATAATAACTTTATTTTATTTTATCTGCCGCCCTGATAATATTTTTGTTTCTGTTATTTGTGTTGTCCTGTAGATATTTACTTTAATATGTTTCCTGTTATTTATTCCCCGCCCCGACAGTATGTGTACAAGTACTTCCTTTGGTATAAATGCATTTTATATGCCGCTTTGAAAATATTAAAAGTTGCCTTCTCTTTCAAGCGCTGCTCGGAATATCATTTAAGCATCTTTTTTTGTTGCTGGTTTATCTTTTCTTTACGTTACTCTTTGCGCTTTAAAAAAAAGTAGGCCTTCGTGTTGTTTCCTTTGAAGCGGATTGTTAGAGGATGATACTGGTAGGTCCTATTTCCTTTCTGTCATACCTGTTTCTTGCATTTAATGACAATTATTGTGTCGACGCGCTTCTCTTTACTCAAACTGACAAAATTCAAAGAGGCATATCTGAGATATACCGGTGTCTTTGGTGGAGCGGTTAGGCACTTCGCTGTCGCACGCAGGAAACCCAAGTTCGATTCCTGAGAGGATGAAAATTTTGATCGAGTGTCTCGGTCATTCAGCTGGGATGCTGTATCCCTTTTAGCCCGGGTTGGGTCGTAACTCGCCCCCTACTAAATGATCTAAATTATGTCGATGGGGGTATAAAAAAAATCATCATTATCATTCAGTGCCAAATCTGCGACAGACATCGGCGATCATGGTTCTCCATTCATTCCTTTGCTCTGCTGCTCTTAAAAAAACTACGTTTCCCTGATCTTTCCCTGTCACCCACTTGTTCAATTTCCCCTAGTGGGATGTTCAAGACCCTTATGTCTATTCAGGTGTCTCAAAAACTGCATTTGTCGTTTCCTGGTTGTTTTTAACAGTGAGCGTCCCACGTGGGCTTCATCAAGCACTACCTCATTTTTGAAGATTGAAATATCTGAGATATTATAATATGGAAAGCAGGCAAGAGCATTGCGGCACTGAAAAGGGCTGTAAACCTCAGTGAAATCTGGACTCTGGACACTTATCTCCCCGCCTTTAACAACAAACGGCGCCTTTGCACAATAGATCGGCTTCCTCACATCATCCCAAAGACAAAAAAGGTTCAGTTACTTTTTTTGTGCTACTCCTGCAGCTACAATATCATGTCTACATCTCCACTCTTCTCCATAATAAAAATGTTGATAAAGTCATCTTACCATGGCAGTAATGTGAGAAAATAATACATCATAAGAAAGAATAGGTTGATCAAATAGGCATCAATAAAGTTTTTGGTAAAAATTGAAATAACTTTGAATATCTTTTTTAGTTTAGAAAGAGTTTTACGGCGCTTGCACACGCATAAGGTCATATGAGCGCGCTTTAAATGTCTGTACAAGACAGACGTTCTAAAAAAAAAAGGACAAAAAAAATGCTAAATGACCATAGCCACCAATTGACATGGGGAATTTGATTTTCGACCTTCAGTAAACGACGACTTATTCAAAACAAAATAAAAGAAGAAAAGAAAGAAAGAAAGAAAGAAAACGAAAGAAAGAAACAGACAGATGTAGAAATTCATTCAAACCATTGGAGTGAAGTTACTGCGCGCAATGTTACGGATGAAACGGAATGCGCGCAATGGAAAAAGAGTGTTTTAGCCCATAATATAGGCCTACATGTATGTATGCCTTTTCTTGCTGTGTGTATGCGTGAGTTGTGCATTGGTGACGTCCAAAAGTGGATGGTTGATAATAAACTCCAGAACAATGAAAATAAAACTGAAATTATTTTATGTAACCCAAAAGGAAAACCATATCCCCGTAGACAGTGATCATATTTGTACTGAAAATGAAATACTGTATTTTACTGATAAAGCAAAAAATCTGGGCGGGTATTTTGATTTAAAATTGTCAATGGAACATCATATGAATTATTTATGTACCATTTTATTTGTGAATTGTGTAGAATTGGTCACATGTCTATGTTTTTGAATGAACACTCGTTGAAAACGCTCGTATCATCTTTCTTGTTTTCACGCATCGATTATTGCAATGCTTTACTAGCTAACTTACCAAATACCACTCTTCACATGTTACAACGTTTTCAAAATCATACAGCTAGACTTGTACTAAAGAAAAAGAAGAGGGACCACATTACTCCCAAGTTAAGAACGTTGCATTGGCTTCCCGTGCCAACTAGAATGTCATACATGTATATAAAATTGCAATATTATGTCATAAATGTGTCAATAACAAAGCTCTCTCTATATCTTAGTGATCTTATCCAGGTTTATGTTCCATCTAGATCACTAAGATCAGGCGATCAGTATCTTTTAAGAGTTCCTAAAAAAAGGGGGTAAAAATTAGCTGAAAGATCGTTTGCCCACTTTGCTCCATCAGTTTGGAACTCTTTTCTTCCCCAACCCTTGAGACATACAACATCTGAGTCTAAATTTTTAAAATCTTTAAAGACACATTTAATGACAACATTTTTATGTCAGTAGATTCATGTTCAGTACAATGTTATGTTAATGACTATGTATCCATTTATGTGTTTTGAGAATTGCATTGTGTATATTATTTTATTATATAATATGTGCTCATTTCGTGACGATGTGTAAGCGTGCGCGTGTGATAAGCAGGTAGACTGTAGATGTGTGTGTGTGTGTGTGTGTGTGTGTGTTTGTGTGTGTGCGTGTGTGTTTGTGTGTGTGTGTTTGTGTGTGTGTGTGTGTGTGTGTGTGTGTGTATGTGTTTGGCGTACATGTGTGTGCACATGTGTGCATGTAATGTGCGCGTGAGTGTGTGTTTGTTTTTGTGTGTGTATGTGTGTGTCGAGTGCGTGAATATTGTTCGTACATGCATTTATACACGGGAGCGGGCGCCATATAAATGATCATTATTTTTTTTTTTCGTTTTGGAGGCAGGTTGCCTGAGCGGGACAACCAGGGGCTGAGATGTAGTATAAAGTACTGCAACAGAGAGACGGGGATTGAATCCCCGTCTTCTGCTAGCAACGGTGAAGACACAAACCGTCACATCACAGACTCTGGGTCCCTCCAAACAGAAAAGTGACAATAACAATAACAATCTTTATTCTTCTCGCAGGGAGAATTTATTCGTTTACAATAGTAGTGACAGTTATTTGTGGGGGAAGGGGGGGGGGGTTGAGGGCAGTGGCTACGAGTGGTTGATATGCTCCACTCAAAATAACGTCAAGCGTGTGTCGGTGGCATGGCGTTTAGGTCACAGGCGGGTGTGTCCTTGAGCAAGGCACAATGACCTATTATCTCAAATTAAAAACAAGGCACTGCACACTGCACAGTGTCGACCAGCAATGATGTGTGAATTGTCTACGTCTGTGGTAATGTGCAGAGGGCGGCACTTGCGTTTACAAGGTCCACTGAGAAAACTATACAAGAGTTAGGGTTAGGGTTAAGGTTAGGGTTAGGGTTAGGGTTAAGTGTTGTTGGTCCGCCAGCCCTCTGCGGAACTCCTTTCTATTCATGCATTTATGGATTTATGTATGTGTGTGTTTATGTACGCCACTGTAAAACGAATTTGCCAAGAGGATCAATGAAATGAAATGTATTTATGTTTATTCTCACAGAGTAGGTCAAAGACTTAGTGACATGTAGACTGTCAATAAATTAATTAGTCGTGACTGTTATTGCGCAGAAAACAATTATAATTATTGATGCTCTAAGCCCTCAGCTCAAAGTTGTTGAGGTTAAGGCATGCAGGAGGCTGGTACATGTAATAACAACAATTACAATGATACATTATAATTGAACGAACAAGAACAACGATTTTCTTAAATTAGTAATTTATAAACGTTTGCGTATTTCCACTTAAAAAGTAGTACGTCTTGTAATATCATTGCAAAGAACAAAAACAGTGCACTACACGGTTCCAACAGTCTCTCTCTTTCTCTCTCTCTCTCTCTCTCTCTCTCTCTCTCTCTCTCTCT
>NW_004797275.1:2595780-2601284 GCF_000002075.1 Aplysia californica
CGCTCCATCCCTTTTTGCGTTTTAAAAAAAGTGTCTAATGACCTGTCCAAGGGAGCCACCTTTCTCCTCGAAAATGGAAAGTTGTCTTGGAATGGTTCGGTAGAATTTTTGTTCCTTCTTCATAGGTTACCTTGATTTTCTTAAGAGCAAACCCGTAGGCCAGCTGTACAGCTTTAACATTGATGGTCAACAATAATCGTAAAAAGAATAAATGACAGCTTGTAGAATTGCGAGCTCTGGGTTTGTTGTCGGCACTTCTAAACCCCTTTTCTGACTGTTGTGAGTGTTTAGCATAGCTCTCGGGTCTGTTGAAAAATCTTCCGTTTTAGCTCAAAATTATTGCGTTTAATTATTAATGCCCGTGTTTCGTAGATTTTCAGTTTCATTTTGTGCTTATCCCCGTTTTGTAGACAAGAATTCAGTGCTTTCAAAGTGATTTATTAGGCGTAGCCTACATCAAAACCGGGGCAACAGAGTTGGTGCAAGACAGCGCAGAGCTTGTGGAATGTCTTTTCACCAGCGTTGGTGGTGTAATGGTTAGGCTCCTTGTCAAACTCTTAGTGGAAGACTCCGCTATACGCCATTTTGAAAAGTGACGTAGCCTATAGTAATAAAGGATATTTTTACTGAGGAGTCGGTTTATAATTTGTTTGTTTAAATGAATACTTACTTGTTCAATACATGTTCATATTTTTCAAGGATGACACGTCCCGAGGTTTCTCAAGATATATATGAGAGACACCTGTTAGGACGTGACCACAAATTTTTTCAGAGAGTATGTTATATGTCTTGGGAACGGTTTTTAGTTGATGCGCCGCTGATTTTAGTAGACAGTGAATATTATTGTGTTTTACGTAGTTTAAGCCACACTGTGATAATGTATTTGTTCTGTTTGTTTGTTTGTTTGTTTGTTTGTTTTGTTTGTTACTTCCCTCTGTCCGTTTGTCTTTCTGTCTGTCGGTGTCTCTGTCTCTAGTAGTAGTAGTACAGGGTTTTACGGCGCTCGCAACTGCGTAAGGTCATATGAGCGCGCGGAACACAAGTTGGTAGCATTCGCAACAGTTCACTGCACGGTTGGTCGACAATTAGACTTTAAAACGCTAAAATACTCAAATTCAGAGTAAATATATTTGCGATTTAAAACAACTATTATAAATAACAATTTAAAAATGTTAACAATATTATTTCACTTTACAATTTGCCATAAAGGCCAATGGCCTTCATAAAATTAAAAATTTTGCTGGGACCAACGACGGAAAAAATGTCTTGCAATTTCTTGCATTTATAATATTTCCTTCGGATCTCTCCAAAGTCTAGACATTCGGTTAAGATGTGTCTAATGGTAAAATCTGTGTCGCATCCGACACAAAACGGCTTCTCATTTCCCTGTAGGAGGTATTTGTGGGTCAGGGCCGTGTGTCCGATGCGCAATCGAGTAAAAATGACTTCGTCTCTTCTGGACATGTCCGAAGGATTTCGCTGTTCTAGTTTGGGTTTTATAACATATAGTTTATTGTTTTTCTGTTTTTCCCAGTGGCTCTCCCACAGACTGGAGGTGTACTTTTTGACTTTATTTCTAAAGTCAGTCTGAGGGAGAGTGTTTGTCGTTGATTCCAGCAGAAGGGATGAGGCTTTCTTCGCCAGGTCGTCTACCTGTTCATTTCCTCGGATGCCCAGATGGCTAGGTATCCACGCAAACATGATGTTTTTTCCTGTTTCGGATAGTGTATGAATTTTCTGTTGTAGCGTAACTATTTTTGGATGTAAGAGTGTGTCGTTTGTGAATGAGGTGATGCAAGACAGGGAGTCGGAAAGGATAAGGAAAGATTTGTTAGGAGAGTTTTCTACGGAGTCCAGTGCCATGTCAATGGCAGTGGCCTCCGCAGAGAAAATGGAGGCTTCAGGATGGAGTCTCTTCTAGTGTGTACTGTTGGAAGATAGGGCTGCGGCGCCACTTCAGTGTCTTTTTTTTTTTAACCATCTGTGAAGATGAGCTCCGCATCGGGGTATTTATCTATTAGTTTTTTATATTCTGCTTTAAAAGTTTTGGTGTGTGTGCTTTCTTTGTTGTGTGTGGTCAGCTGTAAATCTACTTTTGCCTTGGTGAGGTGCCACGGAGGGAGGTCGGGGAAAAGAATTTGTTGGATGTCTTGTTTGGAAAAGTGTACGTTTTTGAGGTCCTCAAGGATTCTGAGGCCGAAGGGTTTGATGAGTTTTTCGTTGTATTGGAATTTGTTTATGGTTTCTGGGTTTGTTTTTAAAATGCAGTCGTGCGCTGTATTTTCCGGTGTTGAGCTCTGTTATAACTGCGTATTGTAGTGAGAGTTGTGTGCGTCTGAGTGAGAGTGGTGGTATGTTGGCCTCGGCCTGGAGGCTCTCCACCGGAAAAGTGTGGAAAGCCCCCAGAGCGAGGCGGAGTCCTTGGTTTTGTATTGGGTCTAGCATTTTTAAGATGTGTGGTTTTGCCGATCCGTAGACTTGACAGCCGTAGTCAAGCCTGGACCGGACAAGGGAGATGTACAAGTGGAGAAGGTGTTTTGAGTCCCCGCCCCATTCCGGATGCGATAGAATTTTCAAAGGGTTTAGCGCTTTCTGGCACCTCACACGAAGGTCTTTGATGTGTGGTATGAATGTGAGTTTTTTGTCGAAAATGACCCCGAGGAAACGAGCTTGGTCCTGGGCGGTAATCCTTTCCCCGTATAGTGTCAAATCCGGCTGCAGCACACGTCTGCCTGTTCGGCAGAAGTGTACTACAGCCGTCTTTGACGGGGAGAACTTGAAACCGTTATTGTTGGCCCACTTTTCGAGTTTGTGCAGCTGCGTTTGGAGCTGTTTTTCCATAGATCTCAAAAGAGAATTTTTCGAACGGCAGCATATCAAAATGTCAACGTATAACGAGCTGTCTATGCTGTTTTGGAGGGTTTTTACTATGGAATTTATTTTAATTTCGAATAGGACAGGAGAAAGGATGCTCCCCTGGGGGATTCTTTCCTCCTGTTGGTGGGGGTCTGAAAGGGAGGATCCGACACGAACCTGGAAGGAGCGGTTCTTCAGGAAGTTGCCAAAGAAGGCAGGGAGGTGACTGCGTATGCCGAGTGCGTGCAGGTCTTGAAGAATGCCGTACTTCCAGTCTTTGTCGAAGGCTTTTTCTAGGTCGAAAAAGATGGCGATCATGTGGCCTCCTTCAGCGAACGTCTCGTGTATAAAGGTCTCCAGGCGGACCAGGTGATCCAGAGTGGATCGAGTTTTCCTGAATCCGCACTGGAGACAGCTCAGCGAGCCCGTCGTTTCCAGAAACCACATGAGTCGCCTGTGGATCATTTTTTCAATGAGTTTGCAGAGACAGCTCGTTAGTGCTATTGGTCTGTAATTGGATGGGTGTGTGTGGTCCTTGTTTGGTTTGGGTATTGGAATGACAGTGGCGAGACGCCAAGACTCCGGAAAAGAGTGCGACCGCCACATGTCGTTGTATATGTATAGTAGGAGTGTGAGCGTTTCTGAGGGTAAGTGTCTAATGATCTGGTTGTGGATGTCATCCGGTCCCGGGGCTGTATCGCCCAGGTCCGCGATGCATGATGTTAGTTCGTCTATTGTGAAGTCTGCGTTGCAGGTTTCAGTGTTGTTTGAGTGGAAGTTTAGGTGTTGTTTTTCTCTGTTAGTTTTGATGTTTTGAAAAGCGGTGTTGTAGTTTGCTTGGGATGAGTTTTTGGCGAGAGATGTAGCTATTGTGTTTGCGATGTCTACTTGTGTTTCAGCTGTGGTTCCATCCGGCCTCTGGACGTGCCGAATGGTGTCTGTGCGTCTACCTAAGAATTTTTTTAAAAGCAATTTTGAAAACTTGGTTGAGTGGTGTCTGGCTGTTGATTTTGGAGATGTATTTTTTTGAATGATTGTCTTTTGCTCTCCCTGAGGCATCTACGTGCCACAGCTCGAGCCTTTAAATAATTGAACTTGTTTTCTATGGTGGTGTTGTTGACGGCTTTTCGATATGCTGCCTTCTTTTTCTTTACTGCATCCTCATATTCCCAAGATAACCAGATCTTGTTCCTCCGGGGTTTTGTTTTTGTTTTTTTGGTATGTGTTTGTGGCATAATATTTCTAAAAGCTTTTCGTGGAATTTATTGTAGTTGAGGTCGAAATTGGGATTAAGAATCTGGGAACATTGATTGGCAAACCCGTCCCAGTCTGCTTTTTTTAAAAGTTGAAGCGTTCTGGGATCGGGTCGCTTTGGAGGCTATTGTTTTTTTAGAAGAATTGGGAAATGGTCCGTCCGGTCATCCAGCACAGACCACTCAAGATCTGGGACTAGGTCAGGATTACAAAAGGTGAGGTCAAGGGATGAAGTGCCATAAGTGGCTGTTTCTGTAAGTTGGGGATTTATCATTTAAGAGACAGATGTTATTTTGAAATAAAAAGTTTTCTATTATTTTTCCTTTCTGGTCTATAGGTTTGTCTCCCCAAAGGGGGCTGTGGGCACTGAAATCACCTAGCAAAATAAAGGGTTTTGGAAGCTGAGCCTCTAAGTCATTTAGTTGGGTTATTTTGAGGGGGTAATTTGGTGGGATATAAGCTGAGCAGATCGTGATTGGTCTGTGCAGGGTGACCCGCACGGCAATAGCCTGGAGGGTCGTCTTAAGATGTACTTGTCTGTGGAGTGTGTTGTTGTCAGTGTAGATGGTGGTACCACCGGATGCAATCTGTTTCTCCGTGTGAATGTGATGGTACGCAGTAAATCCTCTTAAGTCCATGGTTGAAGCCGGGGCGAATTTTGTTTCTTGAATACAGGCCACCCGTGGGCACAGTGTGCCCACGGGTGGCCTGTAAATGTTGCAATTCTGCAATGGAAGGTTGGATTCCGCCGGCATTCCTTTGCAGGACCGCCATTATGATTTTTTAGTTTTTATTTTGGAGCTCAAAGGCCTCGGCTTCGAAGAAACACTCTGACTCCTCCTTGCGGGGAAGGCAGAGTGTTTTCTAGGTTGCCGTCCTTGATTGGACGGCGGTCTAGTGGAGGATTTGGAGGAGTTACAGACTCCGCCTTCCCGGGGTCAGGCCGGGGAGGGGGGTCGGAGCTGTCTTCCTCCATTGGTTGGTGGTGGGGTAGGGGGTGTCTGCTGGAGAGGGAGGGGGAGGTGGAGCAGACGGAGGGAGCTGGGAAGAGGGGGAAGGATGCACCTCACGCTCCATCAGAGGGATGAGGCGTGAGGTGGAAGAAGAAGAAGAAGAAGACGAAGAAGACGAAGAAGAAGAAGAAGAAGAAGAAGAAGAAGAAGAAGAAGAAGAAGAAGAAGAAGAAGAAGAAGAAGAAGAAGAAGAAGAAGAAGAAGAAGAAGAAGAAGAAGAAGAAGAAGAAGAAGAAGTAGAAGAAGAAGAAGAAGAAGAAGAAGAAGAAGAAGAAGAAGAAGAAGAAGAAGAAGAAGAAGAAGAAGAAGAAGAAGAAGAAGAAGAAGAAGAAGAAGAAGAAGGAGAAGAAGAGGAAGAAGAAGAGGAAGTGATAGAAGAGG
>NW_004797275.1:2603182-2605242 GCF_000002075.1 Aplysia californica
GGGGGAGGAGAGAGGGCGGAGGGAGAATCCACCCTAGAACCTCAAAGCGGTTTGTCAGAGGTATCTCGGTGGAAGGAAGAACCTTTTTAGTTTTAGTCACAGAGACATGCCTGTTGACTGTGGGCTTTGGGAGGTCAGCAGTAGAAGGACTTGCCGACCTCGTGGCTTCCCGTGCTACCTTGGCGTATGACCGGCCAGGGACCGGGGTCACAACTGGCGGGCAGGTAGCTTTGCGGTCCTCCTGAAACGAGCAGCCATTTCGTACTTTATACTCTTGGATTGCGCGTTCTTGGATCCAAGTCGGGCAATTCTTACTAAAGGCTGTGTGCTGGCCGTGGCAATTGGGGCAACAAGGACTAGCCTTGCATTCCTTCTCAGGATGCCCGATCTTGCCACAACGAGGACACACTGCTGCGTGTCGGCATCTCGCCTGACTATGTCCGAACTTCTGACACTTGAAACAGCGCAGAGGGTTCGGTACATAGGGTCGCACGTCTAAGACCAAGTACGATGCCCGAACGGTGGCTGGAGGGCGACACGAATCAAAGGTCAGTATGACCGTGCTGGTTTCGAGGGTGGTCTCCCCCCGCCGGACAGTAATCCGGCGGGCGTGAGTCACACCTTTGCAGTTCGCCACAATTTCCTCCATGCTGCAACCCTTTAGTTCATGGCTGCGGACGACGCCCTTCGAGCAGTTCAACTTCTGGTATCGTTCGGAAGTACATGGAATACTGCAGAAGGTCGTGATGTTCAGAAGTTTGGCCACTTTAGTCTCTGTTGCGCACTTGACGAGGAGTACACCAGAGGACAGCTTCTGGACATTCGTAGGAATGTATCCCAGAACCTGTCTTAGTGCATCTCCCGTCTTGAACAGATTCAGATCTGTGATCTTCTTCTGTGCGTCTTCGTTGCTGCTAATGGCCACGTACAGCTGCTTCGGAAGCTCCCTGGGAGAAGGGAGAAAAGAGGCAGACGTAAAGGTCCTTTTTCCAGATTTGGAGTTTTTGCTCTGCTCGGCGGCCGCACCCGCTTCAGCGAGCCGAGACTTTTTTACGTTGGGAGCTGGGGAAGGGTCTTTTAGACTTTTAGAATCCATGAGAGTGTTCTATTTTATTCAACTCCGGGGCTCCCCGCCCGCCATGGAGCCCAACAAGGGGACACATTGCTCGGATGACCAGAGCTGTGCCATGGCTACCCCGGAGCTATACTCTCAACGAGAAAGTACAAGACCCTCCCGTTAAGATTGACCCAGGGCTTGATGGGGTTTCAACTCTCAAGCGATTGAGTGGCATGGGCCGTGCCACCCTCCCGTCTAAGAGGAAAACCTGGGCCAAAGAGGTGTGTTGGCAAGGGACACTCTGATCTCACCTTAACCGCCAGGTACCCGGTTTCTCTCCGCACGGTTCGCACCTCACGGTCAACGAGGCGCCCACTCTGTGGGATGGGTGACCTCTCTTTTTACTGCATTTGAGATCAGCAGTGGGAGAAAAGATAGAAGAAGAAAGAAAGAAGGAAGGAGAAGAGGAAGATACACCAAAGTGAGTGTCGCACACGGATCCCAGAGGGTTGGGGTCCGTGTGCGACACTTCGCCTTTGAGGGGGTTGCACCTTCTGCAGACGAAGCAGTGGGTCTATTTATGTCCCCCCGACCCACTGGAGGTATCTCTGTCTCTGCTACCGGACCCATAATCGTGAGATTGTGGCGGGTTCGAGGAGTTTGAACCTCAGCTTGGTCTGACGTTATGGACTTGGGAAAGGTACTTTACACAAATTTCGTATTTGGCTTGGTCCTTTCGAAAATGGACTTTAAACTCGGAGGTACCACCTCTTAAATAAACTATTAGTGTTATTAGGGGTGTATCATTTTCACCATTTCTGTCTCTCACGGTCTGTTTCTTTTTACATGTGCCCCCCCCCCCCCGCAACGCTGTTTAAGTCGAAGGGGCCCCCCTGTGCCAGTACTCGACAGAATCAGAGTGGAGGTGGGAACAAATAGGAGAAGAAAGCGGTGAAAAGAAAGAGTACTAAGGAAATCAATAAATCATGAATAAAAGACGTCA
>NW_004797275.1:2606623-2608616 GCF_000002075.1 Aplysia californica
GTTTGGGGAAAAGAAACGCCCATCGGTCAGTTCACACCTCGGTGTGATCCCGTCTGGGGATCATTGTACCGTTTCATGGAGTTTTACAGCGCATGTGACCACTTTCACAAGAGTGGCTGATCTTTGACGCGACGGGCAGTTCTTTAATCTCAACTTCTAACTCTTGGTTGATCGGCTGTGCCCGCCCGGGTGTTTGTTCCGTAAATTATGATCGGAAAATGTCGGCACTTATTCTTTCATTAAGCTTCAAAAGTACTCAAAATGTACTTGAAAAGTACTCAAAAGTACTTTTATAAAAGTATCGGAGTACAGTGAAAGTACTGATTCTCAAAATGTACCGGAGTACAGTAAAAGTACCGAAAATTGTAACGTAGCTTGTACTCCGTTACAACCAGCTCTGAGTATATGAGTGTGCGTATAACGGATCAGTTGTTCAACATCATGTCGACACTCGGCTAACCGATAAAATTCCAGGAACGCAAAGATAAATACATGTAGTTTGGACCTTACACGAACCAGAACCCAAAACTTCCGCGCGGTATATCAAGTTCATAACCTCTGTCGAAACAACGCCCGGTTCCGATAGGTAGTGTTCAGGGCAGTCGCACTGGTGGTGTCTGAACGGCGAGCCCAATCAGGTCGTTATTATTAGGGCGCGTGTTTTGACTCTCATTAACTCTTTTTGCTCCACGAATCACCAAGGCTTGGTCAAAAGACGTAAAATGAAGTGTTGGAGTACCTGTGCATGACACCGGAAGAGTTAACATGACCAGTGCCGGTACTCCGCATGATGTAGTGCTTCGGTTGTCCGTCTGGTTGCCCGTCCGGGCGGACAAATGAGAGGTCATAAGGTCAATATCTACGAAAGAGTTACACGTTTGGTAGTACAAATGTACTTTCGGATTTCGTGGTTTTTGAATAGTTTCTAAATATGTCTCTAATAAGATTTTAGTTTTGATTTGAGTGCGGTAACGATTGGGGTCATTTTTTGCTGGGAGCGAGAGTGACAGAGAGACAGAGACAGCCAAAGGAAAATAAAGATCGAAGAAGTCCCACCAAACTACCCACTCCCTCATAACACCCAACCTGGATACCACACTATGTTCTTTTTATAACGGGTGGATGGGAGTAAAACTGCATGTTTACAACTTCTGTTTCTCTGCAAACGAGTTGGCAACCGATGTATACAGATGGTACACCTCAAAATCATTCAGAAAAATTAACAAGGTATCTGTATAGTCCACGCCCTATGTCCCGTAGTAATGTGTTAACCTTCACCGTATACAGAATTTGATGTGATTCTGCAGTTGACTCAGACAGTATTTTCCTGGAACGTGAGATGCTGGCGACCCTGGTTCAGATCTCAAGAGGCATATCCACTTGGCACGGTTCTACAGAAGGTTTATTTTAAGAACTCCTCACTCCTCACTGAATAATTGCAAGCGTCATTCTACAAATCCCTACCTTAGAATACAAAGTTCTATCTGACATGATTTGTTTTTGTCGTTTTGAGTTATTAAGATTAAGACCATGAGGTCAGAAACAAAATGTTCTGTCTGGTCTATCAGAATCGTAAGATTATTCGGAGTCGTTATAAAGATATTCAAAGAGTTGCGTTAAAAAAAACTTGACATGTTGTCAAACTCAAAATTTTGTAACATCAAATTTCTCAAAAGTAAGTACAGAGTTGATAGAACTTTGTAATTCTGGGGTAGCGAAAAGTGTAAACCGCTTTGGGAGAAGTTAGCAAAAAGGAAGTCGTCAAAGTCAGGGCCATAACTAGGCCAAGAAAGCTTGTGAGTTTTTAATTAGATGAGTGAAGAAAATAACGAAACAACAAAAACAATAACAGCAACAACAATAGCAGCAACAGCCACCACAACAGCAGCAACAACAACAACAACAACAATAACAACAACAACAGCAGCAGTAGTGTGTGTATGTGTGTGTTTGCATGTGTATGTGTGTGTGTGTGTGTGTGTGTGTGTGTGTG
>NW_004797275.1:2610796-2612472 GCF_000002075.1 Aplysia californica
GGTGAGAGTGACAGAGTGTGTGTGTGTGTGTGTGCGTGTGTGTGTGTGCGTGTGTGTGTGTGTGTGTGTGTGTGTGTGTGTGTCGCACAACACGCAACAAACACTGACTCACAAGTACGCGTCCTCAAACGCATTTATTATTAATTTAGCCTAAGAGATTCATAAGACAAACGCCTAAACAATAATATAAGCGGAATAACTTTCGTTTGTTTTTATAGACCGGCGATAAACGGCCAAAGAGAACAGGGTATACCCAACGGTAAAAGTCAAAAAGGTGAAGAACAGTGCAATCAAGCTCGCACGAACAGCATACTGCATTCTGATCATTGGTTCACCTGCCAGAAATCTGCTCAAGTATTGTGCATACATAATGTGACGAGCCTACAATGAGCGCGAACGAAGTAGGTCAAAATGTTCCACTTGGGTAGGGGTGTGGGGGTTGGGCTTGTTTTTGTGTGCGAAACTTTCGCTGCCCTCGTTTCTCGTAGCTCTACACGAATTATATCGGCGCAGAACCAATCGCCTGCCGATTACGAGGTCAGTGGGCTTTTTTTTCGGTGTCAGTGGTGTAGGCCTATGTTGTAGCCTCTAAAGTGGAGTGTGCTAGGAAATCAAAGGATGTACATACGATATTGATACTGACTCCGGTGTCGCCCTTCCCTTGTGCTTGGACACTGGTCAAAAGTATGTACCAAACTTTTAGACAGATTTATACTTTTTAAGTGGTTTTAAAAAATCGAGAAAAACTGAAGCGTGCAAGAGTTGACCAGTCTGGGATGGGGATGTTGTGTTGTTCTCGTCAAGCATGGGGTTCGCTGTAAACTAAAACAACAAACTTCTGTAAACTTTAACTTAAAAAGTTTTCGAGTTCACTATCTTCAAATGAAAATTGTACAGCAGTATATTTGTTTGCTTCAGTTATATTTTCTTCTTCTATGAAGGCTTTATCAACCTATTGCTTGTACGTTTTATGGGCTGATTGTTTCGGTTTATGTTCATTCAGTAATTATTGGCATTCACTCCATGGCCCATGGGCTAACAAGATTATAGAGGCCTAACTGTAACTTTCAGGAGCTCTTGATTGTAACTCTTGATTAGGCTAGAATGCTAGATTCACTGAATAATCGGCCATGGTCATGCATTATTTTCTTTCGTTAGCCTAAGTTTTTCTCTGGGGTTGAAGCGGATATATTTTGTAAAGGCTCTTTAAGTTAGTTGGGAAATGTTTAAAGTTAGAATCGTAGATTTTACGTGTACTTCGACCTTCTCATATTACTTCAATTTTTCAGTTGAACACTCAGTCAGACACAACAGTGGGTCGTCTCTGACCGAGATATTTAGATCTTGTTCCTAGGCTTAGTAGTCCTACAGTGGGAGGACTTCCGTAATGAGCGACCACCCCATCAAACACAATAAAGAAGAGGCCTAGACTTAACCCTACCCCTACTCCTACCCCTACCCCTACCCCTACCCCTACCCCAAGCCCTCAATTCTGCTCTGGGTAAGATTGAAGAATACCGGACCAGCGGACTGACTTTGGTCTTTGCCTATGTCTCAACCTTTGGAATTCATGATTTTCCCCAGTTTTTATCTCTCAAAGTAGGAGAATCTCGGACCCGTAGATCTATTCATAAAATTTTATCAGGGGGGAGACCCCCCTGAAACCCCCCCCACCT
>NW_004797275.1:2613526-2617012 GCF_000002075.1 Aplysia californica
AGGGAGAGACAGAGGAAAATAGAGGGGGGGGGAGAGAAAGAGAGAAGGAAAGAGAAAGGGGAGAGAAAGAGAGAAGGGGAGAGAGAGACAGAAAGAGAGAGAGAGAGGGGGTGTTTGTTATTTTAATAGGATGAATAATTGATTCCCATTATTTTCTCACTGCGTCCGGTTCCCAGGCTGACACGGTGCAATACAGTCATTAATTTATTATACACATTTTATGACCAGTCCCATCTTCTGATCCCACCTTCTGTTTCCCATCTCTCACCTCTTGTTTCCCATATGTCTAATTTTCCATCCCATCCCTACTTTAATTCTTTAAGGGCGCTTCGTTTTCGTTCATCTCATGGGATGGAACATTTGATGCAGGCCAAAATATTAAATATAAGTCACTGTCGTCACTGACTGAAACTGGCTGACTTAAAACGGCAGTGGACGCTCCCCTTAAACGAAGCTTTAGTGCCATGAACGTAGCCTCAACAGCGCCTGTAAACTGCATTCAGGGTGCCGTGAACGTAGCCACTGAGTAAAAATAAAAGTAGAATGCACTCAACTCACACTCATTTGTGCTTCTAAATGTCATGTCGAGTTCTGCCATGTTACAGTCCAACCTGCCTTAATGAAATCTCCCCGCTCCCCCACTTGATATATTCCTCTTTGATTACCGTATAAAACGGAATGCGGAAACGGAAAGAATAATCTGCTATCTGAGGGTTTTACCTGTCTAAGACGGAAAATGCTTTGCCTGCTCAACCCTGATTTGAAACAAAACTTGCAAGTTTGGTTCAGCCAGGTCTAAACTTAACTCTCTGCTGCTGGGTGTGAAAGGGGAGTAGGGGTGCAGTTTATGGGTAGATGTTACCCCATCTATGTGATCCCAGGGTGATGCAGATGGTCAGTTTAGTGTGGGTGTGAAATCTCACGAGTGCCAGTGAAAGTGCTGGAGTAGCTACTTCTAGCCACCACTGAAACTTTCCTGTGTAGCCAGAAGCCAGAGGTGTGAAATTAGTTTGACCAATGCCTGCTGCTGTGATCCTACGGCCAGTCGAGAAAAGAGTTCCTCAAATCATTGTTACATGGTAGTGAGGGGTTGCATATTGGTTGGCTGTGCTTGTTAAATGGATGGGTGGGGCTAAGGGTATAAGTAAAGGAGATGTTCAAACGTTTCTGTTTTTAGTAGGTCAAACAGTTGTCCCATGAAATGCAAGCGCTTGTGGTAATTGGATAATTTATAAGTAAGACTGATACATGTCATTATCAGAGAGGATTATAGCAGTTAAGACTTGTGAAGTTTTGACCACTGCTTGCTGACCGGACAAGTAAGCGACCCTTGATCCCCCTAAATTCCCCCCGTCTGAGACGGAATTTTTGTGTGGCTCCCTTGCGATTTCGTCTTATACATTATGTTCGACTGTATTATCTTTGCATGTGACTACATTATTAAACGAACCCAATCGTAATGTGAGAAAAGGAATGTTTGAGGAAGTCTGGTTTTCCTGTGAAGCCTTTTAATGGTCCTCTTGCAACTTACTACTTACTAGTGTATTTTAGCTATTGTTAGTGTTAGACCTAACGGCCAAACCGTAGATTGCTGACTGATCTTTCCTATTCAGCTATGCTCACCACTTGCTAACCTCTCTAAAGCGAAAAAGGCTAAACGAGTAAAGTTAAAATGTGCAACTGTAAAGGGAAACGAATTATCATAATAGAGAAAAACAAAGCAAGTGCAATCTTTCATGGGGGTGGTGGGGGGGGGGGGCATATTCGGTCCAAAAGCCAACCCTATAGATAGCATTATAATCAAATATAATACAAATAGATACTGCTGGGTGGAGTGCCTTGCATCTCTCTCACTCAGCATTTTTTGTTTATTAGGACCTTAAACCAAAACGTGGCTCAAATTTAAAAGACTGATCAGAAGTGCTGTGTTCTTTAAAAAAAGATATATTGTCGCCTGTCAAAATTGTGTACGGTCATGTTTTTGGCAGTGTCGACATGGATGCTTCTCATAATATTGTTTTAAGTGTTCTTATGAGTGAGTTAATGATAAGAGTAAACTTGGTTAGGTGCCCACAAAGTGATTAAATATTTAGGGAAGGAAAAGCTGTTTTTTAAAAGGAAACTGGTGTCACTTAGGTGTTAATCAATTTGCAGTTGAGTTTTGTTTACTATTTTTATTGTTCTTTCTCATGTCATAACTCATAACTGCTTGTGGTATTTAGTTGTTGTTTTTTGTCTTCTCAACTCAGTTTATTGACTTTATGATTGAATTAAAAGAAGCTCGTTAGCTTTTTTTGTGTATTTTGGTTGTAGTAATGATTCACTCAATAGTGAGCAACAACGTATTCCAGATTTCATCTTCGGCCCAGTGGATGTAAAAATGTTAAATCTGATATGGTGACATTTTTACTTTCATGGTCAGAATATATAATCATAAATCTTTCTTTTAGAATTGATAGCTAGTGTTTTCTTCAAGTGTTGTTGGCATACGACTACTTAATGAGCATTTTGTTTTTCTTTTCAGTTTTTAATAACCTGAACTATTGTGCCCTTTCTAACCTCATAAATAATGGGAAAAAAAGGGATTTGCCTGCCTCTTGGTCCTTGCGGCAGATTTCACTATGACCATTTTTCTCTCTCTTTTACGTGCAAGCTAGCAGTTCCCAAAGCTGACTGACAGAAATGACATTTTTTTTACATGTATAGTCAGTTTTTGTCTAAGTTGTATTGCTCTATATTTTAAAACTAGCAATGGACCTGTCGGTTCTTTTCAAACTGAAAGTATGAACTCCAAAGCAAATAATTTTGTTGATATGGCTGTGTTGATACATGTTTGGACTAAAGTTAGGTAAAAGTAAAGCAGACTTTATTGATCACAGCTAATGGTTCTATTTCCTGTTCCCTTAAAACAATATAGCACCAACCCCACTATGAAGGAGGGAGGAAGGAAACTTGACCTTTACTGAAATTGTTATTGACACTATGCTTTCACAGCTTTCTGTAGTGCAAAATATGAATACATGCCGTCATGTCAGCACTTTTACACACACACAAACAAACTTACAAAAGACATGGCTGTATCAGGAACTGAATCACTACCAGCAACTAAACTCTTGCACTTATCACAGGGGTCCACCAGCTATGACTTTTCAGAAAGAGTGCATAATGTGTACATTCCCGTTCCCCATCCCACCATTCTTCTGGAGACATGTAAATTCTTTTGAGATCCTTCCTATCATTCCAGTTTATGGGGCTTTAGAAAGTCCTCCTTTCTTTATTTTTGAGTTATTAATCCATAGTTATTTAATCTTGAGTTGTGAATCATGTATAGAAACCTTTAATTGGCATTATTGTGTCATTGTATTGAATGCAAAATATGTTGGGTTGGGTGTTAAAACTTTAAAAATGAATTAATTGATTTTCTTTAAAGATTGACAGAAGTTTTTACTTCTAGGGAATTGCTGCAGTAGTAAATTACATTCACCC
>NW_004797275.1:2617112-2619131 GCF_000002075.1 Aplysia californica
CCCCGCGCGTGCGCCTACCAAACAAAATCCACCAACAAAACTAGAACGGAACTACCGGTCAACGCAGTGAAAATTGTGCAGTTTTGTTTTTCCGTTTTTCGGCCTCTGGCAATGATTACTGCGCAGAGAAAGGAATTTGAGTGTTCTAATCTGTCCTTGCAGGACACCCTACTGAGTTATCTGTCCCGTCCGCGAGATGACCCGAGAGTGCCAGCAATGGCTCAGTCGATGTGTTTGGGGTTATTGTCGTTAATAGTGGATGGGTTTTTATCATTGTCATTATTATCAATATAGATCTATATCATTGTTTTTAAAAATTATTATTATCATTACTATTGTAGTTGTTAGTTTTATCCTTGTCTATTATTATCGTTTTTATTTTTTAATTCTTAATAGTATCAATATTATTGTTACCTTCATCATTATCGAATTTGTTACAATCATTTTGTGTTGCGGATGCGTGTAGAGGTTAGAGATGAAGCAGTGTTTCCATTGAGCGTTCTAGTAAACTGGCCTTGGTAATCTCACCTTCTCTTTTGAATGTTCTTTGACAACGTGAGTTCGAGAGGTCGCAATGAGCGTAGAGGATGGGATGAAGATTCTACTTTGTTGAACGAACGTGTGGATAATATTTCATTGACGGGGTGGTGTATAAAACATGCATGTTCTTTGAGAAGAGCTATAAAAAAAAGAATGCCTTACAGATAAAACCTAATGTTGGAGTGTCAGTTACGCCAAGGATTTTGAGACAAGGATAGCTTTTATTAAAAGTGCATCCCTCCCCCCTCCTCCTCCTCCTTTCCTGCAGTGTCAGGAGGTTGATATCAGCCGGAAAACTCGCTTAAAAGAGGATATTCCTCCTGCTGAGTTGTTTGCTTGCCACAGTGATACCATAACGCTGTTCTCTTGCAACCCAACAACTGATAGTGTTGAATGGTTGAGTTGGTCTTGTGCCAGAAAGTATTCACTCATTATCATACTCTGTGCGACTGTCACCGCCCCCAGTTTTGTTTACGGGACAGTTATGTTTAAAAAAATGCTTTTTGTAATTGGGGGGGGGGGGGGATGATCAAAGACATAATTTAATCCAAAGTACCCCCCCCCCCCAATAAGAACCCCAACAACATTGTACATTAAGTTTCATTGTTGTTCATTTTTTAAAAAATACGACAGGAAAGGACCTGGAAAAGGAGGGGGGGTGATTTCATAGTTTTTAGTGCAATCCGATGTAATTCCTCCACCTCTTGAACGACGATGTCCGTTTGTAACAAGTACCGTGTAGTTTTACAAGTTTTATGACTCCCTTTAAAATGTTTGTAGCCAGAAGCGCGAAGTTTCGAGGCTGGTTTTGTGCGACTGCTTAATCAAATTAAATCTTTAATCTCAGGGATGCCGTTCTCCGGCCTCCCCCCTCCCCACCGATCTTTTCCGTTATTTTCACTCTTAGAACAGTTGTTATTCTCAGCATTAATTTCCTGTTTAACTCCATATTGGGTGTCTATTGTATCTCTTTTTGTTTGCAATTACAACCTTAAAAAAATGTTTCGGGTATTTTCTCAAAAATCCCGGGGCAACCCTGTAATCTTCCTTTATACCGGTGTTCTGTTGGAGATTACTTTGAATTACGTGGATTTTCGTTTAGCTCGTCGGGTAAATGTTGCTCTGGTTACGGGTTGTCATCATTACAGAGGATCGAGGTGTTGGTGGCTGTATGGATTAACGCCATTATAGAGGATCGAGGTTCTGGTGACTGAACGAGCTCCTTCATTACTCTGGAATCCTTCTATAATAGATATGATTAACGACGGAGTCGCGTCATAGCAGTATTGATCCCTCCTGGTCACGATATTAATTCCTTTTGACTCCTCTGTGTTGTTGTTGTTGATGATGATAATGATGATCCTGGGACGATTGTGTGCCGGTAATGCTGAACCGCCGTTTGCCCTTTTTGTTTGAATTGGTTTTTTATTGTGTAACATTAACAATGTATGGCCTTACGTCGGTGAAAGGTGCGGGGGG